>NW_027451563.1:0-18958 GCF_964194025.1 Convolutriloba macropyga
CTAGTCACTACCTCCTCGTGCGGAGAGTGGGTAATTTGCGTGCCTGCTGCCTTCCTTGGATGTGGTAGCCGTTTCTAAGGCTCCCTCTCCGGAATCGAACCCTGATTCCCCGTTACCCGTCACAACCATGGTAGTCCGTTACACTACCATCATAGGTTGATAGGTCAGAAATTCGGAAGTTCCGTCCCCAAGCCGAAGCTATCTGGGATCTTTCAGTTACTAGGACTCATCACGGGATGTGTCTGTACTTAGCAAATCACCCGGTGTAGTCTTGTAAAAGTCTCCGACAGTGTCGGACAATCAGCATGCATTAGCTGCAGGGTTACCGCAGTTATTCATTTAGCTTGCAAATCAACTAATAGATAGTAACTGATTTAATGAGCCATTCGCGGTTCCACTTTTTCAAGCTTCGCTTGCACATGCATGGCTTAGTCTTTCAGACAAGCATATGGCAACTGACAGGATCAATCAGTTTAATTGTACTTTGAACAATCTTTCGATTTGTTCGAATTTAGAAAGACATAGCCTTGCGGCCTCGTCAATCTTGCTTTGAGCTTTTTAAATCACGAAGAGTTTCAATGCATGCTTTGGCATGGCTACTAGTTACTACACAGTACTCTACACACTTAGAGTTACCCACGATTACACATTTCACATGCTGATGTTTCGGCTCGCGCGTACTAGAAACAGCATAATACTATGTGTACTGGTAGATAGCGCTCTGTGAGCATTTCCCATGAGCAGGTTTTGCCCTCCAAATCTCTGTTCTACTGTTACCAATACCGGCTAACAACTGTATCATACTAGGGAGAATTGACTCATGATTTAAAAACCAGATGTTCACATGTCGATGTTTCGGCTCTCGCCTACTAGAAACAACATAATACTAGTCTGTTAAAAATCTCAATCACGCCGCCTCTTCAGATACAGAAGTTTTACCTTTTATTGGTTAGAGAACAGCTTTCCAGCTGTCGACATGGTTACTAGTAACAACACCGTACTCAACACAAAAACTTTTCAACTTCACAACTTTCACATGCTGATGTTTCTGCTTTCGCATACTAGAAACAGCATAATACTTATTGTTTTGTCAAGTAATTTGTGTGTCTTTCCCATGTGAAGTTTCACCGGTCAACAATGTTTCCCTGACCAATTACGGCTACTAGTAGCTGTATAATACTAGGGAAAATGATTGAGGATTTAATATCAGATTTTCACATGTTGATGTTTCGGCTTTCGCCTACTAGAAACAACATAATACTAGTCTGCTAAGAAATCTCGCTCAAATTGCCTTTTCACATACAGAAGTTTCACCTTCTATTGGTTAGAGAACAGTTCTCAGCTGTCGACATGGTTACTAGTAACAACATCGTACTCAACACAAAAATTCTTCAACTTCACAACTTTCACATGCTGATGTTTCTGCTTTCGCGTACTAGAAACAGCATAATACTTATTGCTTTGTCAAGAAGTGTGTGTGTCTTTCCCATGCGAAAGTTTCACCGGTCAGCAATAATTGCCGTGTCCAATTAAGGTTACTCATAGCTGTATAATACTAGGGAAAATGATTGAGGATTTAATATCAGATTTTCACATGTTGATGTTTCGGCTTTCGCCTACTAGAAACAACATAATACTAGTCTGCTAATAAATCTCGCTCAAATTGCCTTTTCACATACAGAAGTTTCACCCTCTTCTTGGTCACTGTACAGATGATGCTGTCTGTTCTTTATTTGGTTCTGCTTATTATAAGGAGGGGCATCACTCCTTCCTCCTTGGTTTGCATGCATTAAGCCTGCTTTGTGAAAAGCGTATCTTTCTAGCTTTTCTTCGCCTTACTCGAGTAGGACGATACAATCCAGACATTAGTCAGTCTTGGTGTAAAGTCACTGAGTATTATTCGGTTCTGCTTTATTCAGCAATATGCTGTATAATTGTTGTAATTTGCGAACATATTTGTTCTCAGTTCCGAACTACTAGCGACGACAGATTACCAGCGGTCATGAGCCATCAAGGTAGTTCTTTGGTGCATCAAGTAGAGAGGTGCCATCAAACAACACTTCCCTAATAATGCTACACACATAGAATTTGCTACAGTGCAGCTTTTTACTTTGCAAAATTTGCGCACAAATTTTGCATAGAATAAATGTTTTATCAAGATTTTTAGATCCCCTCCCTTGAGAGAACGTTACTCCTTTAAGTGAACACCCCGCGGCGTCCTGTTGTTTATTGCTTATAACCATTTCGCAAGCCGGAGGCATAATGCACTACGCAAGCCGCTACTTTGGCACAGAGGCACCTAGTTTTACACCCGGGACTTCAGGTGGCCCAGTTTTACACCCAGTACAGCGGTGCCAGTTGGTAACCCGGTGGATCCTCGGAGACCAGACATGATCATAGATCAAACCCGAATGTATGCTACTCCTGAACGTATAGTATCTCCACTGTGCAATGAAATTATCGTTCGTTTCGGGCCTTCCTATACGTTCAGCAGACAATCGCTAGGAATTCACCTCGTGACCCGTGGTGACCACACTGGATTTCAAGTTTATTGATTTGGACAGACCTGTCATTTATTTTGCTTTTCAGCTTCAGTTCTGCTCGATCTAGCTTGCCTAAGGCTTGATCTCGCTTTGCTCACCCCTGTAGGAGCCTCTACTAGTACCACTCGGAGTAATGGGGAATCCACCAGACCTAATCGATGAATGCCATCAAACAACAAACATCATACCCGGCTTCATCAGGCATATTTTATTACTTCCGAGAGGTACTTTAGTATCAGATCTTTCTCCATGCCTCTTATGAGGACCCGTCAGACCTTTCGGTTTATCGTTTAGCTTCAGTCCTGCTCGATCTAGCTTTCCCAAGGCTCGATCTAGCTCTATTCGCCCCACTAGAGGGCTCTCTAAGACCCCTCGGTCTTAGTGTTAGCTCCGGTACTGCTCGGTCGTGCTTGCTGAAGGCCCGACCCAGCTTTAGTTAGATTCTCGTACTTTCTCTTGGCCTCTCTAGGAGGACCAGACAGACCTCTCGGTCTATCGTTTAGCTTCAGTCCTGCTCGATCTAGCTTGCCCAAGGCTTGATCAAGCTCTATTCGCCCCGCTAGAGGGCTCTCTAAGACCCCTCGGTCTTAGTGTTATCTTCTGTAATGCCTAACCAAGCTTACTACAGGCCTTGGTCAGGTCTTTATCGGTCACCGATTAGTAACAGACCAATCATAGGGCCTTCCACCCTATCCGGGTTGAGGTCTTTAGTCCAGCCATATTTTGACAAGACACCTCTCCCTAATAATGCCCCACACATAGAATTACTGTCCATGCAGTATTTAACTTGTGTTTTTTTCTAAAATTTGATTTTCACTTTTTGGAGGTTCATTTGCTCCTCTGACACTCTTTCAGCTTCAATCTTACTCGATCTAGCTTTCCCAAGGCTCGATCTAGCTCTATTCGCCCCACTAGAGGGCTCTCTAAGACACTTCGGTCTTAGTGTTAGCTCCGGTCTTGCTCAATCGTGCTTGCTGAAGGCGCGATCAAGCTTTAGTTAGCTTCTCGTACTTCCTCTTGGCCTCTCTAGGAGGACCAGACAGACCTCTCGGTCTATCGTTTAGCTTCAGTCCTGCTCGATCTAGCTTTCCCAAGGCTCGATCTAGCTCTATTCGCCCTGCTAGAGGGCTCTCTAAGACCCCTCGGTCTTAGTGTTAGCTCCGGTACAGCTCGGTCGTGCTTGCTGAAGGCCCGATCAAGCTTTAGTTAGATTCTCGTACTTTCTCTTGGCCTCTATAGGAGGACCAGACAGACCTCTCGGTCTATCGTTTAGCTTCAGTCCTGCTTGATCTAGCTTTCCCAAGGCTCGATCTAGCTCTATTCGCCCTGCTAGAGGGCTCTCTAAGACCCCTCGGTCTTAGTGTTAGCTCCGGTACAGCTCGGTCGTGCTTGCTGAAGGCCCGATCAAGCTTTAGTTAGCTTCTCGTACTTTCTCTTGGCCTCTCTAGGAGGACCAGACAGACCTCTCGGTCTATCGTTTAGCTTCAGTCCTGCTCGATCTAGCTTTCCCAAGGCTCGATCTAGATCTATTCGCCCTGCTAGAGGGCTCTCTAAGACCCCTCGGTCTTAGTGTTAGCTCCGGTACAGCTCGGTCGTGCTTGCTGAAGGCCTGATCAAGCTTTAGTTAGCTTCTCGTACTTTCTCTTGGCCTCTCTAGGAGGACCAGACAGACCTTTCGGTCTCTTGCTTAGCTTCAGTCCTGCTCGATCTAGCTTTCCCAAGGCTCGATCTAGCTCTATTCGCCCCGCTAGAGGGCTCTCTAAGACCCCTCGGTCTTAGTGTTAACTCCTGTAATGCCTAACCAAGCTTACTACAGGCCTTGGTCAGGTCTTTATCGGTCACCGATTAGTAACAGACCGATCATGGGGCCTTCCACCCTATCCGGGTTGAGGTCTTTAGTCCAGCCATATTTTGACAAGACACCTCCCCCTAATAATGCCCCACACATAGAAATACTGTCCATGCAGTATTTAACTTGTGTTTTTTCTAAAATTTGATTTTCACTTTTTGGAGGTTCATTTGCTCCTCTGACACTCTTTCAGCTTCAATCTTACTCGATCTAGCTTTCCCAAGGCTCGATCTAGCTCTATTCGCCCCACCAGAGGGCTCTCTAAGACACTTCGGTCTTAGTGTTAGCTCCGGTCTTGCTCAATCGTGCTTGCTGAAGGCGCGATCAAGCTTTAGTTAGCTTCTCGTACTTTCTCTTGGCCTCTCTAGGAGGACCAGACAGACCTCTCGGTCTATCGTTTAGCTTCAGTCCTGCTCGATCTAGCTTTCCCAAGGCTCGATCTAGCTCTATTCGCCCCGCTAGAGGGCTCTCTAAGACCCCTCGGTCTTAGTGTTAGCTCCGGTACAGCTCGGTCGTGCTTGCTGAAGGCCCGATCAAGCTTTAGTTGGCTTCTCGTACTTTCTCTTGGCCTCTCTAGGAGGACCAGACAGACCTCTCGGTCTCTTGCTTAGCTTCAGTCCTGCTCGATCTAGCTTGCCCAAGGCTTGATCAAGCTCTATTCGCCCCGCTAGAGGGCTCTCTAAGACCCCTCGGTCTTAGTGTTAGCTCCGGTACAGCTCGGTCGTGCTTGCTGAAGGCCCGATCAAGCTTTAGTTAGCTTCTCGTTTTTTCTCTTGGCCTCTCTAGGAGGACCAGACAGACCTCTCGGTCTATCGTTTAGCTTCAGTCCTGCTCGATCTAGCTTTCCCAAGGCTCGATCTAGCTCTATTCGCCCCGCTAGAGGGCTCTCTAAGACCCCTCGGTCTTAGTGTTAGCTCCGGTACAGCTCGGTCGTGCTTGCTGAAGGCCCGATCAAGCTTTAGTTGGCTTCTCGTACTTTCTCTTGGCCTCTCTAGGAGGACCAGACAGACCTCTCGGTCTATCCTTTAGCTTCAGTCCTGCTCGATCTAGCTTTCCCAAGGCTCGATCTAGCTCTATTCGCCCCGCTAGAGGGCTCTCTAAGACCCCTCGGTCTTAGTGTTATCTCCTGTAATGCCTAACCAAGCTTACTACAGGCCTTGGTCAGGTCTTTATCGGTCACCGATTAGTAACAGACCGATCATAGGGCCTTCCACCCTATCTGGGTTGAGGTCTTTAGTCCAGCCATATTTTGACAAGACACCTCCCCCTAATAATGCCCCACACATAGAATTACTGTTTATGCAGCTTTTCACTTGTGAAATTTTTAATTTTCGCAATTATTATAGAATAAGTGTTTGCGCAGCTTTTCATAGGTCGAGCTCTAGCTAGCTAGCTCAAGCTAGCTAGCTAGCTCAAGCTCAAGCTATCTAGCTCAAGCTCAAGCCAGCTAGCTCAAGCTCAAGCTAGCTAGCTAGCTCAAGCTCAAGCTAGCTAGCTAGCTCAAGCTCAAGCTAGCTAGCTCAAGCTCAAGCTAGCTAGCTCAAGCTCAAGCTAGCTAGCTAGCTCAAGCTCAAGCTCAAGCTAGCTAGCTCAAGCTCAAGCTCAAGCTAGCTAGCTAGCTCAAGCTCAAGCTAGCTAGCTAGCTCAAGCTCAAGCTAGCTAGCTAGCTCAAGCTCAAGCTAGCTAGCTCAAGCTCAAGCTCAAGCTCAAGCTAGCTAGCTAGCTCAAGCTAGCTAGCTAGCTCAAGCTCAAGCTAGCTAGCTAGCTCAAGTTCAAGCTAGCTAGCTAGCTCAAGCTCAAGCTAGCTAGCTAGCTCAAGCTCAAGCTAGCTAGCTCAAGCTCAAGCTAGCTAGCTCAAGCTCAAGCTAGCTAGCTAGCTCAAGCTCAAGCTCAAGCTAGCTAGCTCAAGCTCAAGCTCAAGCTAGCTAGCTAGCTCAAGCTCAAGCTAGCTAGCTAGCTCAAGCTCAAGCTCAAGCTAGCTAGCTAGCTCAAGTTCAAGCTAGCTAGCTAGCTCAAGCTCAAGCTAGCTAGCTCAAGCTCAAGCTAGCTAGCTCAAGCTCAAGCCAGCTAGCTCAAGCTCAAGCTCAAGCTAGCTAGCTAGCTCAAGCACAAGCTAGCTAGCTAGCTCAATCTCAAGCTAGCTAGCTCAAGCTCAAGCTAGCTAGCTCAAGCTCAAGCTAGCTAGCTAGCTCAAGCTCAAGCTCAAGCTAGCTAGCTCAAGCTCAAGCTCAAGCTAGCTAGCTAGCTCAAGCTCAAGCTAGCTAGCTAGCTCAAGCTCAAGCTCAAGCTAGCTAGCTCAAGCTCAAGCTCAAGCTAGCTAGCTAGCTCAAGCTCAAGCTGGCTAGCTAGCTCAAGCTCAAGCTAGCTAGCTAGCTCAAGCTCAAGCTAGCTAGCTCAAGCTCAAGCTCAAGCTCAAGCTAGCTAGCTAGCTCAAGCTAGCTAGCTAGCTCAAGCTCAAGCTAGCTAGCTAGCTCAAGTTCAAGCTAGCTAGCTAGCTCAAGCTCAAGCTAGCTAGCTAGCTCAAGCTCAAGCTAGCTAGCTCAAGCTCAAGCTAGCTAGCTCAAGCTCAAGCTAGCTAGCTAGCTCAAGCTCAAGCTCAAGCTAGCTAGCTCAAGCTCAAGCTCAAGCTAGCTAGCTAGCTCAAGCTCAAGCTAGCTAGCTAGCTCAAGCTCAAGCTAGCTAGCTAGCTCAAGTTCAAGCTAGCTAGCTAGCTCAAGCTCAAGCTAGCTAGCTCAAGCTCAAGCTAGCTAGCTCAAACTCAAGCTAGCTAGCTAGCTCAAGTTCAAGCTAGCTAGCTAGCTCAAGCTCAAGCTAGCTAGCTAGCTCAAGCTCAAGCTAGCTAGCTCAAGCTCAAGCTAGCTAGCTCAAGCTCCAGCTAGCTAGCTAGCTCAAGCTCAAGCTCAAGCTAGCTAGCTCAAGCTCAAGCTCAAGCTAGCTAGCTAGCTCAAGCTCAAGCTAGCTAGCTAGCTCAAGCTCAAGCTAGCTAGCTAGCTCAAGTTCAAGCTAGCTAGCTAGCTCAAGCTCAAGCTAGCTAGCTCAAGCTCAAGCTAGCTAGCTCAAGCTCAAGCCAGCTAGCTCAAGCTCAAGCTCAAGCTAGCTAGCTAGCTCAAGCACAAGCTTGCTAGCTAGCTCAAGCTCAAGCTAGCTAGCTCAAGCTCAAGCTAGCTAGCTCAAGCTCAAGCTAGCTAGCTCAAGCTCAAGCTCAAGCTAGCTAGCTAGCTCAAGCACAAGCTTGCTAGCTAGCTCAAGCTCAAGCTAGCTAGCTCAAGCTCAAGCTAGCTAGCTCAAGCTCAAGCTAGCTAGCTAGCTCAAGCTCAAGCTCAAGCTAGCTAGCTCAAGCTCAAGCTCAAGCTAGCTAGCTGGCTCAAGCTCAAGCTAGCTAGCTAGCTCAAGCTCAAGCTAGCTAGCTAGCTCAAGCTCAAGCTAGCTAGCTCAAGCTCAAGCTCAAGCTAGCTAGCTAGCTCAAGCTAGCTAGCTAGCTCAAGCTCAAGCTAGCTAGCTAGCTCAAGTTCAAGCTAGCTAGCTAGCTCAAGCTCAAGCTAGCTAGCTAGCTCAAGCTCAAGCTAGCTAGCTCAAGCTCAAGCTAGCTAGCTCAAGCTCAAGCTAGCTAGCTAGCTCAAGCTCAAGCTCAAGCTAGCTAGCTCAAGCTCAAGCTCAAGCTAGCTAGCTAGCTCAAGCTCAAGCTAGCTAGCTAGCTCAAGCTCAAGCTAGCTAGCTAGCTCAAGTTCAAGCTAGCTAGCTAGCTCAAGCTCAAGCTAGCTAGCTCAAGCTCAAGCTAGCTAGCTCAAGCTCAAGCCAGCTAGCTCAAGCTCAAGCTCAAGCTAGCTAGCTAGCTCAAGCACAAGCTAGCTAGCTAGCTCAAGCTCAAGCTAGCTAGCTCAAGCTCAAGCTAGCTAGCTCAAGCTCAAGCTAGCTAGCTAGCTCAAGCTCAAGCTCAAGCTAGCTAGCTCAAGCTCAAGCTCAAGCTAGCTAGCTAGCTCAAGCTCAAGCTAGCTAGCTAGCTCAAGCTCAAGCTAGCTAGCTCAAGCTCAAGCTCAAGCTAGCTAGCTAGCTCAAGCTCAAGCTAGCTAGCTAGCTCAAGCTCAAGCTAGCTAGCTAGCTCAAGCTCAAGCTAGCTAGCTCAAGCTCAAGCTCAAGCTCAAGCTAGCTAGCTAGCTCAAGCTAGCTAGCTAGCTCAAGCTCAAGCTAGCTAGCTAGCTCAAGTTCAAGCTAGCTAGCTAGCTCAAGCTCAAGCTAGCTAGCTAGCTCAAGCTCAAGCTAGCTAGCTCAAGCTCAAGCTAGCTAGCTCAAGCTCAAGCTAGCTAGCTAGCTCAAGCTCAAGCTCAAGCTAGCTAGCTCAAGCTCAAGCTCAAGCTAGCTAGCTAGCTCAAGCTCAAGCTAGCTAGCTAGCTCAAGCTCAAGCTAGCTAGCTAGCTCAAGTTCAAGCTAGCTAGCTAGCTCAAGCTCAAGCTAGCTAGCTCAAGCTCAAGCTAGCTAGCTCAAACTCAAGCTAGCTAGCTAGCTCAAGTTCAAGCTAGCTAGCTAGCTCAAGCTCAAGCTAGCTAGCTAGCTCAAGCTCAAGCTAGCTAGCTCAAGCTCAAGCTAGCTAGCTCAAGCTCAAGCTAGCTAGCTAGCTCAAGCTCAAGCTCAAGCTAGCTAGCTCAAGCTCAAGCTCAAGCTAGCTAGCTAGCTCAAGCTCAAGCTAGCTAGCTAGCTCAAGCTCAAGCTAGCTAGCTAGCTCAAGTTCAAGCTAGCTAGCTAGCTCAAGCTCAAGCTAGCTAGCTCAAGCTCAAGCTAGCTAGCTCAAGCTCAAGCCAGCTAGCTCAAGCTCAAGCTCAAGCTAGCTAGCTAGCTCAAGCACAAGCTTGCTAGCTAGCTCAAGCTCAAGCTAGCTAGCTCAAGCTCAAGCTAGCTAGCTCAAGCTCAAGCTAGCTAGCTCAAGCTCAAGCTCAAGCTAGCTAGCTAGCTCAAGCACAAGCTTGCTAGCTAGCTCAAGCTCAAGCTAGCTAGCTCAAGCTCAAGCTAGCTAGCTCAAGCTCAAGCTAGCTAGCTAGCTCAAGCTCAAGCTCAAGCTAGCTAGCTCAAGCTCAAGCTCAAGCTAGCTAGCTAGCTCAAGCTCAAGCTAGCTAGCTAGCTCAAGCTCAAGCTAGCTAGCTAGCTCAAGCTCAAGCTAGCTAGCTCAAGCTCAAGCTCAAGCTAGCTAGCTAGCTCAAGCTAGCTAGCTAGCTCAAGCTCAAGCTAGCTAGCTAGCTCAAGTTCAAGCTAGCTAGCTAGCTCAAGCTCAAGCTAGCTAGCTAGCTCAAGCTCAAGCTATCTAGCTCAAGCTCAAGCTAGCTAGCTCAAGCTCAAGCTAGCTAGCTAGCTCAAGCTCAAGCTCAAGCTAGCTAGCTCAAGCTCAAGCTCAAGCTAGCTAGCTAGCTCAAGCTCAAGCTAGCTAGCTAGCTCAAGCTCAAGCTAGCTAGCTAGCTCAAGTTCAAGCTAGCTAGCTAGCTCAAGCTCAAGCTAGCTAGCTCAAGCTCAAGCTAGCTAGCTCAAGCTCAAGCCAGCTAGCTCAAGCTCAAGCTCAAGCTAGCTAGCTAGCTCAAGCTCAAGCTCAAGCTCAAGCTAGCTAGCTAGCTCAAGTTCAAGCTAGCTAGCTAGCTCAAGCTCAAGCTAGCTAGCTCAAGCTCAAGCTAGCTAGCTCAAGCTCAAGCCAGCTAGCTCAAGCTCAAGCTCAAGCTAGCTAGCTAGCTCAAGCTCAAGCTAGCTAGCTCAAGCTCAAGCTAGCTAGCTAGCTAGCTCAAGCTCAAGCTCAAGCTAGCTAGCTCAAGCTCAAGCTCAAGCTAGCTAGCTCAAGCTCAAGCTCAAGCTAGCTAGCTAGCTCAAGCTCAAGCTAGCTAGCTCAAGCCCAAGCTCAAGCTAGCTAGCTAGCTCAAGCTCAAGCTAGCTAGCTCAAGCTCAAGCTCAAGCTCAAGCTAGCTAGCTAGCTAGCTCAAGCTCAAGCTCAAGCTAGCTAGCTAGCTCAAGCTCAAGCTAGCTAGCTCAAGCTCAAGCTAGCTAGCTAGCTCAAGTTCAAGCTAGCTAGCTAGCTCAAGCTCAAGCTAGCTAGCTAGCTCAAGCTCAAGCTAGCTAGCTCAAGCTCAAGCTAGCTAGCTCAAGCTCAAGCTAGCTAGCTAGCTCAAGCTCAAGCTCAAGCTAGCTAGCTCAAGCTCAAGCTCAAGCTAGCTAGCTAGCTCAAGCTCAAGCTAGCTAGCTAGCTCAAGCTCAAGCTAGCTAGCTAGCTCAAGTTCAAGCTAGCTAGCTAGCTCAAGCTCAAGCTAGCTAGCTCAAGCTCAAGCTAGCTAGCTCAAACTCAAGCTAGCTAGCTAGCTCAAGTTCAAGCTAGCTAGCTAGCTCAAGCTCAAGCTAGCTAGCTAGCTCAAGCTCAAGCTAGCTAGCTCAAGCTCAAGCTAGCTAGCTCAAGCTCAAGCTAGCTAGCTAGCTCAAGCTCAAGCTCAAGCTAGCTAGCTCAAGCTCAAGCTCAAGCTAGCTAGCTAGCTCAAGCTCAAGCTAGCTAGCTAGCTCAAGCTCAAGCTAGCTAGCTAGCTCAAGTTCAAGCTAGCTAGCTAGGTCAAGCTCAAGCTAGCTAGCTCAAGCTCAAGCTAGCTAGCTCAAGCTCAAGCCAGCTAGCTCAAGCTCAAGCTCAAGCTAGCTAGCTAGCTCAAGCACAAGCTTGCTAGCTAGCTCAAGCTCAAGCTAGCTAGCTCAAGCTCAAGCTAGCTAGCTCAAGCTCAAGCTAGCTAGCTCAAGCTCAAGCTCAAGCTAGCTAGCTAGCTCAAGCACAAGCTTGCTAGCTAGCTCAAGCTCAAGCTAGCTAGCTCAAGCTCAAGCTAGCTAGCTCAAGCTCAAGCTAGCTAGCTAGCTCAAGCTCAAGCTCAAGCTAGCTAGCTCAAGCTCAAGCTCAAGCTAGCTAGCTAGCTCAAGCTCAAGCTAGCTAGCTAGCTCAAGCTCAAGCTAGCTAGCTAGCTCAAGCTCAAGCTAGCTAGCTCAAGCTCAAGCTCAAGCTAGCTAGCTAGCTCAAGCTAGCTAGCTAGCTCAAGCTCAAGCTAGCTAGCTAGCTCAAGTTCAAGCTAGCTAGCTAGCTCAAGCTCAAGCTAGCTAGCTAGCTCAAGCTCAAGCTAGCTAGCTCAAGCTCAAGCTAGCTAGCTCAAGCTCAAGCTAGCTAGCTAGCTCAAGCTCAAGCTCAAGCTAGCTAGCTCAAGCTCAAGCTCAAGCTAGCTAGCTAGCTCAAGCTCAAGCTAGCTAGCTAGCTCAAGCTCAAGCTAGCTAGCTAGCTCAAGTTCAAGCTAGCTAGCTAGCTCAAGCTCAAGCTAGCTAGCTCAAGCTCAAGCTAGCTAGCTCAAGCTCAAGCCAGCTAGCTCAAGCTCAAGCTCAAGCTAGCTAGCTAGCTCAAGCTCAAGCTCAAGCTAGCTAGCTAGCTCAAGTTCAAGCTAGCTAGCTAGCTCAAGCTCAAGCTAGCTAGCTCAAGCTCAAGCTAGCTAGCTCAAGCTCAAGCCAGCTAGCTCAAGCTCAATCTCAAGCTAGCTAGCTAGCTCAAGCTCAAGCTAGCTAGCTCAAGCTCAAGCTAGCTAGCTAGCTAGCTCAAGCTCAAGCTCAAGCTAGCTAGCTCAAGCTCAAGCTCAAGCTAGCTAGCTCAAGCTCAAGCTCAAGCTAGCTAGCTCAAGCTCAAGCTCAAGCTAGCTAGCTCAAGCTCAAGCTCAAGCTAGCTAGCTAGCTCAAGCTCAAGCTAGCTAGCTCAAGCTCAAGCTCAAGCTCAAGCTAGCTAGCTAGCTAGCTCAAGCTCAAGCTCAAGCTAGCTAGCTAGCTCAAGCTCAAGCTAGCTAGCTCAAGCTCAAGCCAGCTAGCTCAAGCTCAAGCTCAAGCTAGCTAGCTAGCTCAAGCTCAAGCTAGCTAGCTCAAGCTCAAGCCAGCTAGCTCAAGCTCAAGCTCAAGCTCAAGCTAGCTAGCTAGCTCAAGCTCAAGCTAGATAGCTAGCTCAAGCTAGCTAGCTAGCTCAAGCTCAAGCTCAAGCTAGCTAGCTAGCTAGCTCAAGCTCAAGCTAGCTAGCTCAAGCTCAAGCCAGCTAGCTCAAGCTCAAGCTCAAGCTAGCTAGCTAGCTCAAGCTCAAGCTAGCTAGCTCAAGCTCAAGCTCAAGCGAGCTAGCTAGCTCAAGCTCAAGCTAGCTAGCTAGCTCAAGCTCAAGCTAGCTAACTCAAGCTAACTCAGCTAGCTCAAGCTAACTCAAGCTAGCTAAAGCTAACTCAAGCTAACTCAAGCTAACTCAAGCTAACTCAAGCTAGCTAAAGCTAACTCAAGCTAACTCAAGCTAACCCGAGCTAACTCAAGCTAGCTCAAGCTAACCCAAGCTAGCTAAAGCTAACTCAAGCTAACTCAAGCTAATTCAAGCTAACTCAAGCTAACTCAAGCTAACTCAAGCTAACTCAAGCTAGCTAAAGCTAACTCAAGCTAACTCAAGCTAACTCAAGCTAACCCGAGCTAACTCAAGCTAACTGAAGGTAGCTAAAGCTAGTTCAAGCTAACTCAAGCTAGCTAAAGCTAAGACAAGCTAACTCAAGCTAACTCAAGCTAACTCAAGCTAACTCAAGCTAACTCAAGCTAGTTCAAGCTAACTCAAGCTAACTCAAGCTAACTCAAGCTAGCTAAAGCTAACTCAAGCTAACTCAAGCTAACTCAAGCTAACCCGAGCTAACTCAAGCTAACTCAAGGTAGCTAAAGCTAGTTCAAGCTAACTCAAGCTAGCTAAAGCTAAGACAAGCTAACTCAAGCTAACTCAAGCTAACTCAAGCTAACTCAAGCTAACTCAAGCTAGTTCAAGCTAACTCAAGCTAGCTAAAGCTAACTCAAGCTAACTCAAGCTAACTCAAGCTAGCTCAAGCTAACTCAAGCTAGTTCAAGCTAACTCAAGCTAGCTAAAGCTAACTCAAGCTAACTCAAGCTAACTCAAGCTAACTCAAGCTAGCTAAAGCTAACTCAAGCTAACTCAAGCTAACCCGAGCTAACTCAAGCTAGCTCAAGCTAACCCAAGCTAGCTAAAGCTAACTCAAGCTAACTCAAGCTAATTCAAGCTAACTCAAGCTAACTCAAGCTAACTCAAGCTAACTCAAGCTAGCTAAAGCTAACTCAAGCTAACTCAAGCTAACTCAAGCTAACCCGAGCTAACTCAAGCTAACTCAAGGTAGCTAAAGCTAGTTCAAGCTAACTCAAGCTAGCTAAAGCTAAGACAAGCTAACTCAAGCTAACTCAAGCTAACTCAAGCTAACTCAAGCTAACTCAAGCTAACTCAAGCTAGCTAAAGCTAACTCAAGCTAACTCAAGCTAACTCAAGCTAACCCGAGCTAACTCAAGCTAACTCAAGGTAGCTAAAGCTAGTTCAAGCTAACTCAAGCTAGCTAAAGCTAAGACAAGCTAACTCAAGCTAACTCAAGCTAACTCAAGCTAACTCAAGCTAACTAAAGCTAGTTCAAGCTAACTCAAGCTAGCTAAAGCTAACTCAAGCTAACTCAAGCTAACTCAAGCTAGCTCAAGCTAACTCAAGCTAGTTCAAGCTAACTCAAGCTAGCTAAAGCTAACTCAAGCTAACTCAAGCTAACTCAAGCTAACTCAAGCTAGCTAAAGCTAACTCAAGCTAACTCAAGCTAACCCGAGCTAACTCAAGCTAGCTCAAGCTAACCCAAGCTAGCTAAAGCTAACTCAAGCTAACTCAAGCTAATTCAAGCTAACTCAAGCTAACTCAAGCTAACTCAAGCTAACTCAAGCTAGCTAAAGCTAACTCAAGCTAACTCAAGCTAACTCAAGCTAACCCGAGCTAACTCAAGCTAACTCAAGGTAGCTAAAGCTAGTTCAAGCTAACTCAAGCTAGCTAAAGCTAAGACAAGCTAACTCAAGCTAACTCAAGCTAACTCAAGCTAACTCAAGCTAACTCAAGCTAACTCAAGCTAGTTCAAGCTAACTCAAGCTAACTCAAGCTAACTCAAGCTAGCTAAAGCTAACTCAAGCTAACTCAAGCTAACTCAAGCTAACCCGAGCTAACTCAAGCTAACTCAAGGTAGCTAAAGCTAGTTCAAGCTAGCTCAAGCTAGCTAAAGCTAAGACAAGCTAACTCAAGCTAACTCAAGCTAACTCAAGCTAACTCAAGCTAGTTCAAGCTAACTCAAGCTAGCTAAAGCTAACTCAAGCTAACTCAAGCTAACTCAAGCTAGCTCAAGCTAACTCAAGCTAGTTCAAGCTAACTCAAGCTAGCTAAAGCTAACTCAAGCTAACTCAAGCTAACTCAAGCTAGCTCAAGCTAACTCAAGCTAACTCAAGCTAACTCAAGCTAACCCGAGCTAACTCAAGCTAACTCAAGGTAGCTAAAGCTAGTTCAAGCTAGCTCAAGCTAGCTAAAGCTAAGACAAGCTAACTCAAGCTAACTCAAGCTAACTCAAGCTAACTCAAGCTAGTTCAAGCTAACTCAAGCTAGCTAAAGCTAACTCAAGCTAACTCAAGCTAACTCAAGCTAGCTCAAGCTAACTCAAGCTAGTTCAAGCTAACTCAAGCTAGCTAAAGCTAACTCAAGCTAACTCAAGCTAACTCAAGCTAGCTCAAGCTAACTCAAGCTAGTTCAAGCTAACTCAAGCTAGCTAAAGCTAACTCAAGCTAACTCAAGCTAACTCAAGCTAACTCAAGCTAGCTAAAGCTAACTCAAGCTAACTCAAGCTAACCCGAGCTAACTCAAGCTAGCTCAAGCTAACCCAAGCTAGCTAAAGCTAACTCAAGCTAACTCAAGCTAATTCAAGCTAACTCAAGCTAACTCAAGCTAACTCAAGCTAACTCAAGCTAGCTAAAGCTAACTCAAGCTAACTCAAGCTAACTCAAGCTAACCCGAGCTAACTCAAGCTAACTCAAGGTAGCTAAAGCTAGTTCAAGCTAACTCAAGCTAGCTAAAGCTAAGACAAGCTAACTCAAGCTAACTCAAGCTAACTCAAGCTAACTCAAGCTAACTCAAGCTAGTTCAAGCTAACTCAAGCTAACTCAAGCTAACTCAAGCTAGCTAAAGCTAACTCAAGCTAACTCAAGCTAACTCAAGCTAACCCGAGCTAACTCAAGCTAACTCAAGGTAGCTAAAGCTAGTTCAAGCTAGCTCAAGCTAGCTAAAGCTAAGACAAGCTAACTCAAGCTAACTCAAGCTAACTCAAGCTAGTTCAAGCTAACTCAAGCTAGCTAAAGCTAACTCAAGCTAACTCAAGCTAACTCAAGCTAGCTCAAGCTAACTCAAGCTAGTTCAAGCTAACTCAAGCTAGCTAAAGCTAACTCAAGCTAACTCAAGCTAACTCAAGCTAACTCAAGCTAGCTAAAGCTAACTCAAGCTAACTCAAGCTAACCCGAGCTAACTCAAGCTAGCTCAAGCTAACCCAAGCTAGCTAAAGCTAACTCAAGCTAACTCAAGCTAATTCAAGCTAACTCAAGCTAACTCAAGCTAACTCAAGCTAACTCAAGCTAGCTAAAGCTAACTCAAGCTAACTCAAGCTAACTCAAGCTAACCCGAGCTAACTCAAGCTAACTCAAGGTAGCTAAAGCTAGTTCAAGCTAACTCAAGCTAGCTAAAGCTAAGACAAGCTAACTCAAGCTAACTCAAGCTAACTCAAGCTAACTCAAGCTAACTCAAGCTAACTCAAGCTAGTTCAAGCTAACTCAAGCTAACTCAAGCTAACTCAAGCTAGCTAAAGCTAACTCAAGCTAACTCAAGCTAACTCAAGCTAACCCGAGCTAACTCAAGCTAACTCAAGGTAGCTAAAGCTAGTTCAAGCTAACTCAAGCTAGCTAAAGCTAAGACAAGCTAACTCAAGCTAACTCAAGCTAACTCAAGCTAACTCAAGCTAACTAAAGCTAGTTCAAGCTAACTCAAGCTAGCTAAAGCTAACTCAAGCTAACTCAAGCTAACTCAAGCTAGCTCAAGCTAACTCAAGCTAGTTCAAGCTAACTCAAGCTAGCTAAAGCTAACTCAAGCTAACTCAAGCTAACTCAAGCTAACTCAAGCTAGCTAAAGCTAACCCGAGCTAACTCAAGCTAGCTCAAGCTAACCCAAGCTAGCTAAAGCTAACTCAAGCTAACTCAAGCTAATTCAAGCTAACTCAAGCTAACTCAAGCTAACTCAAGCTAACTCAAGCTAGCTAAAGCTAACTCAAGCTAACTCAAGCTAACTCAAGCTAACCCGAGCTAACTCAAGCTAACTCAAGGTAGCTAAAGCTAGTTCAAGCTAACTCAAGCTAGCTAAAGCTAAGACAAGCTAACTCAAGCTAACTCAAGCTAACTCAAGCTAACTCAAGCTAACTCAAGCTAACTCAAGCTAGTTCAAGCTAACTCAAGCTAACTCAAGCTAACTCAAGCTAGCTAAAGCTAACTCAAGCTAACTCAAGCTAACTCAAGCTAACCCGAGCTAACTCAAGCTAACTCAAGGTAGCTAAAGCTAGTTCAAGCTAACTCAAGCTAGCTAAAGCTAAGACAAGCTAACTCAAGCTAACTCAAGCTAAACTCAAGCTAACTCAAGCTAACTAAAGCTAGTTCAAGCTAACTCAAGCTAGCTAAAGCTAACTCAAGCTAACTCAAGCTAACTCAAGCTAGCTCAAGCTAACTCAAGCTAGTTCAAGCTAACTCAAGCTAGCTAAAGCTAACTCAAGCTAACTCAAGCTAACTCAAGCTAACTCAAGCTAGCTAAAGCTAACTCAAGCTAACTCAAGCTAACCCGAGCTAACTCAAGCTAGCTCAAGCTAACCCAAGCTAGCTAAAGCTAACTCAAGCTAACTCAAGCTAATTCAAGCTAACTCAAGCTAACTCAAGCTAACTCAAGCTAACTCAAGCTAGCTAAAGCTAACTCAAGCTAACTCAAGCTAACTCAAGCTAACCCGAGCTAACTCAAGCTAACTCAAGGTAGCTAAAGCTAGTTCAAGCTAACTCAAGCTAGCTAAAGCTAAGACAAGCTAACTCAAGCTAACTCAAGCTAACTCAAGCTAACTCAAGCTAACTCAAGCTAGTTCAAGCTAACTTAATGAAGTTAACCCAAGCTAACTTGGGTTTAATGAAGTCAAACTCAAGCTAACCCGAGCTAACTCAAGCTAACTCAAGCTAATTCAAGCTAACTCAAGCTAACTCAAGCTAATTCAAGCTAACTCAAGCTAATTCAAGCTAACTCAAGCTAGCTAAGCTAACTCAAGCTAACTCAAGCTAACTCAAGCTAGCTCAAGCTAACTCAAGCTAACTCAAGCTAACTCAAGCTAACCCGAGCTAACTCAAGCTAACTCAAGGTAGCTAAAGCTAGTTCAAGCTAGCTCAAGCTAGCTAAAGCTAAGACAAGCTAACTCAAGCTAACTCAAGCTAACTCAAGCTAGTTCAAGCTAACTCAAGCTAGCTAAAGCTAACTCAAGCTAACTCAAGCTAACTCAAGCTAGCTCAAGCTAACTCAAGCTAGTTCAAGCTAACTCAAGCTAGCTAAAGCTAACTCAAGCTAACTCAAGCTAACTCAAGCTAGCTCAAGCTAACTCAAGCTAGTTCAAGCTAACTCAAGCTAGCTAAAGCTAACTCAAGCTAACTCAAGCTAACTCAAGCTAACTCAAGCTAGCTAAAGCTAACTCAAGCTAACTCAAGCTAACCCGAGCTAACTCAAGCTAGCTCAAGCTAACCCAAGCTAGCTAAAGCTAACTCAAGCTAACTCAAGCTAATTCAAGCTAACTCAAGCTAACTCAAGCTAACTCAAGCTAACTCAAGCTAGCTAAAGCTAACTCAAGCTAACTCAAGCTAACTCAAGCTAACCCGAGCTAACTCAAGCTAACTCAAGGTAGCTAAAGCTAGTTCAAGCTAACTCAAGCTAGCTAAAGCTAAGACAAGCTAACTCAAGCTAACTCAAGCTAACTCAAGCTAACTCAAGCTAACTCAAGCTAGTTCAAGCTAACTCAAGCTAACTCAAGCTAACTCAAGCTAGCTAAAGCTAACTCAAGCTAACTCAAGCTAACTCAAGCTAACCCGAGCTAACTCAAGCTAACTCAAGGTAGCTAAAGCTAGTTCAAGCTAGCTCAAGCTAGCTAAAGCTAAGACAAGCTAACTCAAGCTAACTCAAGCTAACTCAAGCTAGTTCAAGCTAACTCAAGCTAGCTAAAGCTAACTCAAGCTAACTCAAGCTAACTCAAGCTAGCTCAAGCTAACTCAAGCTAGTTCAAGCTAACTCAAGCTAGCTAAAGCTAACTCAAGCTAACTCAAGCTAACTCAAGCTAACTCAAGCTAGCTAAAGCTAACTCAAGCTAACTCAAGCTAACCCGAGCTAACTCAAGCTAGCTCAAGCTAACCCAAGCTAGCTAAAGCTAACTCAAGCTAACTCAAGCTAATTCAAGCTAACTCAAGCTAACTCAAGCTAACTCAAGCTAACTCAAGCTAGCTAAAGCTAACTCAAGCTAACTCAAGCTAACTCAAGCTAACCCGAGCTAACTCAAGCTAACTCAAGGTAGCTAAAGCTAGTTCAAGCTAACTCAAGCGCTAAGCTAAGACCAAGCTAACTCAAGCTAACTCAAGCTAACTCAAGCTAACTCAAGCTAACTCAAGC
>NW_027451564.1:0-20574 GCF_964194025.1 Convolutriloba macropyga
TTATTACTATTATTATTATTATTATTATTATATTATTATTATTATTATTATTATTATTATTATTATTATTATTATTATTATTATTATTATTATTATTATTATTATTATTATTATTATTATTATTATTATTATTATTATTATTATTATTATTATTATTATTATTATTATTATTATTATTATTATTATTATTATTATTATTATTATTATTATTATTATTATTATTATTATTATTATTATTATTATTATTATTATTATTATTATTATTATTATTATTATTATTATTATTATTATTATTATTATTATTATTATTATTACTATTATTATTATTATTATTATTATTATTATTATTATTATTATTATTATTATTATTATTATTATTATTGTTATTATTATTATTATTATTATTATTATTATTATTATTATTATTATTATTATTATTATTATTATTATTATTATTATTATTATTATTATTACTATTATTATTATTATTATTATTATTATTATTATTATTATTACTACTATTATTATTACTATTATTATTATTATTATTATTATTATTATTATTATTATTATTATTATTATTATTATTATTATTATTATTATTATTATTATTATTATTATTATTATTATTATTATTATTATTATTATTATTATTATTATTATTATTATTATTATTATTATTATTATTATTATTATTATTATTATTATTATTATTATTATTATTATTATTATTATTATTATTATTATTATTATTATTATTATTATTATTATTATTATTATTATTATTATTATTATTATTATTATTATTATTATTATTATTATTATTATTATTATTATTATTATTATTATTATTATTATTATTATTATTATTATTATTATTATTATTATTATTATTATTATTATTATTATTATTATTATTATTATTATTATTATTATTATTATTATTATTATTATTATTATTATTATTATTATTATTATTATTATTATTATTATTATTATTATTATTATTATTATTATTATTATTATTATTATTATTATTATTATTATTATTATTATTATTATTATTATTATTATTATTATTATTATTATTATTATTATTATTATTATTATTATTATTATTATTATTATTATTATTATTATTATTATTATTATTATTATTATTATTATTATTATTATTATTATTATTATTATTATTATTATTATTATTATTATTATTATTATTATTATTATTATTTATTATTATTATTATTATTATTATTATTATTATTATTATTATTATTATTATTATTATTATTATTATTATTATTATTATTATTATTATTATTATTATTATTATTATTATTTATTATTATTATTATTATTATTATTATTATTATTATTATTATTATTATTATTATTATTATTATTATTATTATTATTATTATTATTATTATTATTATTATTATTATTATTACTATTATTATTATTATTATTATTATTATTATTATTATTATTATTATTATTATTATTATTATTATTATTATTATTATTATTATTATTATTATTATTATTATTATTATTATTATTATTATTATTATTATTATTATTATTATTATTATTATTATTATTATTATTATTATTATTATTATTATTATTATTATTATTATTATTATTATTATTATTATTATTATTATTATTATTATTATTATTATTATTATTATTATTATTATTATTATTATTATTATTATTATTATTATTATTATTATTATTATTATTATTATTATTTTTATAAGGCCTAATTAGTGTTGTGCTGAACAGGGAGCGTATCCGGAAGACACCGGTAGTGATGCTAGACCAGGACAAGTACCCTGTACCCTCAGCCACCGAATCTGCCGACATTGACGACGATGACGTAACAATCGAGTTCCAGAACACAAGGAGGAAACCCTCTCGAGGAATTGGAGGCGGTGGAAGGTTCCTGCGCCGTAATGGATAGCACAATGTCAAGCTGCGGCGGAAATAGTTATCCTCTGAATAGTTCCAGAACATCTTTGGTCACCCCCAGATGTTCCAGTGTACGACTGACATTGCCAAAAATTAGTTCTAGTGACCATAGTATAGTTGATCATTGAAAGCGTAACAAATAATTCGTATTTTTTCAACTCACCTTTCAGACCTCGTAGCTTTTCGATTTTTTTTTCAAAATTGTCTTCGTTCGGCTCTTTTCCATTCTTAAGAGCTTTGATATTATATTCTTTTCCGATTGGCAGTTAATGATTTCATCTGAATCTTTTATAAATTACAAGGCGGTTAAAGAGACGAGCTAAAATTTTGATGTAAATTTACGTGTTCGACTTTGGCCATATGATTAGTAGATTAATTTGTTTCAACGTTGCTTTTGAGATATTTACTGTTATATAATAATGTTTTTTTTCTGTTTAATTGATGGTCTTTGTCCAAACAGTTTTTAGAGATTAAACTTTAAGGATCAACAAAAAATTCTGTGCCTAGGAGGAGTCCGTCAACAGAGATAATTTTGAGTGCGGGCTGCATGTACAGTATTCAAACTCCTGGTAAGCTCCTGGGAACCGTTTTTTGTCTACAAACATGATACCGTATTCTGTATACATGACTCAAAGTTGATCATTAATGAGTCTTGATTGAAAACTTAATTTGCACGTTTTTTGGTTAATTAGAAAACCAACTGATCACTTTCCATCGCTATCAATTTTAACCTCCTAAGTTTAACACGACTATTCGCTAGCAATGATTACTCCTTCTCAACGCTACGAAAAAAATTTTAAAATGCCTTTAGTTTTTTTAATCCAACAAATACAATAAAGTAAGACAGGTCTTGACTTACAATCCAGGGGCTTATATAATTCCTGGTCAGAGCAACGAAGCATAGAAACAAAACAAGGATGCTCGTTAATGTGCGTACGCACATGATGTTCCGAACCGAGCTCATCTACACTTTTGACTTAATTGTCAACCAAATGAAGACATAATAAAAATAGATGTTTGAGTTTTAAAAAACGTTTAAAAATCTAACTACTTATTGAATTACATAATGCCATGCCTCATTACAGTGCTGACGAGATCTTTCATTGAAAAAAACTACCAAAAAAACAAACAACAAAAGAAGCAAAAACAAAAGTTTCACGGCAAAAACTAAGTTTCTAAATTTGAACGCATCTAGTAACAACGCCAAGATGCGATCGAATAAAACTTTACTTATCGTATTTACTTTGTCCATACTATACAGCAGATGGCAATTTTCCTTAATGAGACTAGGTAACAAAGTCGAAAAAAGGAAATAATATGGCGAAATTGGAAAATCAATCAACTTTTTTTAAACCAAATGATTTCTATAGTCTTGAAAATCATTAGCATTTAACGACATAATTCTTAATAAATTTTTTAAACATTCATTATGAAACCAATAGGACTGGTCATTGGTTAGATTAAGCCATATGAATGGACTACAGAAGCAGAAAAACTCAAAAAATTAAATAATTTGTGAAAACACAAATTATTGAAGCCATTAAAGTCATTAGCTATTATCTGAATACTATGTATTCGTCTTTCCATTTTCATTCATACTAATGCAACTTAAATTTTAATGAAAGATTAAATCAGTGCATTTGGGCCACATTTGAAAATCATTGGGATCTGTTATTACGCGAATGTGCTAAAAGAAGAGAAAAAGAAACACAATTACAGCACTAAAACTTTTATTTAATCGCATATTCTCCGCAAACAAAACATCAGTTACGACGTGATACCACTGGACTTTTAAATTTTTTTAATACACAAAATTGAATTAGACCTCTCAAAGAGGAGAATAAGCTACAAGTTGACGAAGAAAAACAACAAATTTTGAAAAGTTTGAAAAATCATTAAAAATTTATAATATCATAAACTTTGAGACTATTAGCTATAAAAAGACTGCCTCGGGTAACATGAATCCTTGAATACTCAATTACAATCCTCTTAGACCGGTCAGCACTTTACGTCTACCTAAATATTAAAAAAGTAGGCAAAAACCGCTAATTCAAAAAAAATTGAGCGAGAAAAGTGTCGAAGCAATTAGAAAATAACTTTTCGGTATTGACTTTTCTATCATCCATTAATTTTTTTAACAAAATGAGATTTTTATTAATATGACTTCAAAGTATCAATAACTTTGAAGAAAAAAATTGAAACCACTAAATTTCTGAGAAAACCGATAGTATCAATGCCATTAAACTCAATTCCTTTCAGCGAAAGGCAATAAAAGCGCTCGATGGGAGCATAAAAGTTATGCCTCGATGAGGCGACAAAAATTTTAGCCATTGACAACTCATCGATACAATAAGACATTACAATAAGTCATTGACTAAGAAAACAACAACAAATACAGGCGAAAACCAAAAATTCAGTAGAAAAGTGCGAGAAGAAAGTTTCGAAGCCATTTAAACCATAAAATTTACTTTGAAAACTTTATCTATGGTCCACCATTGATCATCTTTTCTAAGAAAATTGCAACTAACACTAATGAGATAGTGTGATGAAATTTCAGAGGAACCACAAACAAATCCAAAAATTTTCCAAATGTTCAAATAATTTATGAAAACTCGCGCATCGAGTTTATCAAACTATTAGTAAGAAGATAAAGCCGCAGAAAAGATTATTTTTGTTGAAGCGGGAAAAAAAAGAGTTCCGGTAATTACTTAGGCGTTCGTACAGATTACAAAGAAAAGATTACGATTGGTTAATGTTCAAAAGATATTTTCGAAAAATTCTTTTGGAATTCTTAACAGCCATCAAATTCAATAGCTCTCAACAGAAGTCAACAAATACGCTCAGCCACAACTCGACAGAAAAACGAAGATGTTCTTCATGCATGGGTAGTCAGTAAAATATCACAAGAAGTCTTATGACTATGAAAACAACAACAAATACCGGCAAAAAACCAAAAAAAAATCATTAGAAAAATTCGAGAAGAAACTGTCGAAGCCAATTAAACCATAAGTTTTTCTCTGAAAACTTTATCTATGATCCATTGAACGTCTTTCCTAAACCAACGGGAGCTATCCAAATTAGAGTAATGTGATAAAATTTCAAAATAATTCAAAAATACAAAATATCCAAAAATTTTAAAATGGTTTTTGAAATCTTGTGGCATCGAAGTCATAAAACCAATAGTTAGAAGATAAAACCGCTAAAGAGATTAATTTTGGTTGCAATAGAAGGGAAGCAGATCCTGTCAGTACTGAGACTGACTTGTAGTTTACAAAAATAAGTTTATGATCGGTTAATGTTTAAGAAAAACTTTCGAAAAATTATATATAAAGTCTTAACAGTCATTAGCTGTCCAATCAAAGCACTGAATAGCTTCACTAATGCCCATTACAAAATTCATAGCACTTTTAGTCAACTATTCTATGCCATAGGGCTTCAAAAATTCAGTAAAACCTCAAAAAGAAAATCAAAATTTCATTAAAAATTGCAAAAGCTCAGAGTCGAAGCCATAAAAAACGTGCGGTTCCTTGAAAACGTGTTTTTTGTTCATTAGGCGTCATTTTACTGTAAATCAGTTTTATCATTAACCAAACACCGATATGAAAAGGGACCAGTCTCTAGTTGACCTAAAAAATATGAAGTTTTCTAAAAAATACAGCTCTCAAATAGAATTCGAATTTTTTTTATATTAAACTTCCCATTGAGACCAGAACTAGTCTTTTTATCACTTTTATTGTATTAGGAATACGAAATTGATTCCTTTTGTGGCGTGAAATGTAATTTTGAATGAAAAATTTTTAAAGACCATAATTTAAAGATCAGAATTTGAAGAAAAATACACTAAAATTGAACGAAATCATACCAAATATGACGGGTTCACACAAAACTTCAATCCTCGATAACTCTAAAAATTCGAAACTAAAAAAAATCTTTTTAGTTACAAATTCTAGGCTGGACGAGCTTTTTAATGATATCACTGACATTTCTGTACGATGAACATATCGATCGGCCAAAATTGACTGAACAAAAAAAAACCCTTTTGAGTATATAGTTACTTCCACCACAAGTGGGGTCGGAACAATTTTGCTGCACAGGAGAAGTTTCCTCGAATAGTTCCACCGAAAATTGGACACTGTATTTCACGATTGTTCTCAACCCTCGAAGTATTCAATGCAGGATGCGACGAATCAATGGAAAATAGCATCTAAGGATGAAACGGCTCTTGAAAAAAAATGAATTCTAAGTTTAGCGTTAAGTAATTTCTCATTACCAATCGATTATCTACATAATTCAGAGTAAAATATGGATTCCACGTTTACAAAATTTGGAAGTGTCATGTGCTCACCCGTGCCAGTCCTGTGTAACGTAAATTTAATGGAGAATTTATTGTCCTACGAATTCGCGTAACACTATAAAATTGAGCTCCTAGACGAAAATATGCTCAATTGGCGAATCCAGATAAAATTATAAAAATTTTTGAAATGCATCTTAACTGCAGATTTTAAGAGTTTAGTGGTCAGATAACCTATAACCCAGTTTAGTGGTCAGATAACCTATAACCCCGGAATCACTGTGAATATGCCATATTGGGGGGCTACAATTTCATGGAGGGGGGGGGGGGGGGGGGGCTATAATGGGAAAGACCCGACCTTAATACAAAAAAGCAATCACTAAAAGCCATATAACAGAAATCATCTATTCAGCAGAGTCCGTATGTTGCTTTTGTCGTTAGCAACAATTTGTTTTTTAGAAGTCAACGTGACAAAAAGCATGATAAGGCACACCCAAGGTGGGCTCCTTTTACAGCATTAAGATTTATAGAGCTAGGGCTACTTATTTCTGCGCGTGAAGTAGGCTTACCTATTTCTCTAAGACTAACCGACTCTGTAAAACACTGAAGGTATTCAATTATAACGTTATACAAAAGAGTTAAAACCGGAGTCAGAGTTATATACATCGTGTAACTAATCTAATAGACTTACTACATTCAGTGGAGTTAGCGCTATATAAAACAAAATAGTGTCTTCTCAGTCTCTGATTGGTTGGAGGAGTAAATCCAGTGTTTCTACTGCTACATTCATCCGGGGTTAAGAGTTTTAAATCCGAATCCGTAAGTTGTAGCGGAAATACGCTGGATGAGTGGGCCTTGTTGCAGAAGGGATTGAAGAGTCATGTTGTCGTTGAAGTGGGATTGCGACTGGTGCCGTCGTCTAGAGTCTTTGTCAGTAGAGTGTTGACTTGTGTCGTCAGTCGGTTGTCCACTTCTAGTGTGGAGTCAGTAGAAGTGCCAGTTACAGGGTGCGCTGGCCAGTAAAGTCAGTCCTGTGAGAGTACCCAACTATCTCACACTTTCTTGTAGTGAGGATTTGTTCCAAGTTGGAGGATTGCTTGTAGTCTGTAGTCTCTGTCTGGTTGTGCAAGGAGATTTGTGTTTGTCTCCATCTGGTACAGGGTTTTACCGGTCAGATTTACTAGCTTAGTTTCTGGCGGAAATCAACCTTTTGGCTTCTGTGTGAGCTACTTGTTCTCATAAACTTATCAGTGAAGTTTAATGCCTGCTGAGTGAGCTCCAACCGGAGAAAAGATGAATAGAACTGATCCTAATCTTCAATTGTGGCAAAGAAGAAAGGAATAAAGAAGATTATATAAAGTGAAAAGGAAAAAGAGACATAGAAATTTTAAAAAATAAAAAATTTAGAGTGAGTTTGGGAACAGTGGGTCTCGAGTTTTGTGGGTCAGTGAGCCAGAAGTGGTAGGACTATGGCCTACGTCCAAAACTCGAATTCGAAATCAGGGGCCCAATTGTCCGGATCCCTGAAGAATTTGAGGAACTCTTTATCTCGTGCAAGACAGGCGGCAAGGACACGAGGGTAGAGGTCAACTTTGCGGTGTGGTTGCAACGCTAGAAGATGGTTGAGGATCTGTGTATCCTCTGGTGTCGGTTCCCGATTTGCCAGCTTGTCCACCATCCAGTTCCTGTAGAGGAGGTTGGAAGTGTGCCCATACTTACACTTTGTGGCTCCTCCAAAAAATTATTTATTCGGCCATACATCATTTTTGGCATTACGCCATCTAAAGCCTCTTTATGTGAAGCTACGCAAATTAATGCTCCAAATAGCAAATCAATTATTTTTATGTTTCTTCTCTTCTGATCCGTAATTATCTAAAATAATTTGGATCTTTTCCATTTTTGCCACCAGCTTAGTGGGTGCATATTTTCTGCGAACCCCCGACGCAGGTGCAATTTTTCATATAATGATTTACTATATAATGACACGTGCTCTGTAACTGGTGGGCGCATATCATACTGGGGGGTACAAACGTAAAAGATCCAATAATTTAGTAAATTCATTAGAAAAGGTTTCTTTCCTTGTTTTTTCGAGACGGTTGTTAATAGTTTTCTTTATAATGAGACACGTTTTAACACTCCCCCAATACAAAATAACTCGCTGTATACCAATACAAAAATTGGGGGTCATAAAAACACTGGTTGAGTCGAAACAAAAAATCCAAGTGGCTCACCAGTAATATGATCAACTAATTTTTCATAGTGAAACCCAAACGCGATGGCAGAAAAAATTCATGGTTAGGATTTTTTTAACCTGAACAATGTTGCCCAGTTTTCAGTTTTTGTGTGATAATACGGCAGCCATTTTTTATGGAATCGCAATAATATAGTTTTTCCAAAAACAAATAGGAAGCAGTGTGTTAATATGACGTCTATAGTGCTCTGAAAACCATGCTTAATTTCAATTTTGGAATCTGGCTGCAATCGCAGGAATCGGTGTTTTATCCTACTCTTGAAGAGTTTTTAGGAAACCGCGTAAACCGAGGGTAAATGTACCCTCAGTTGCTTTTAGCTATACTTTCGTATAATTTTGTTGCAGTTAATCAAGAGCTCAATTATATGCTGCCAGAAGCAGTTTGCATATTGATGTGTGTCTACCTGAGAAATAAAAAAAGAATAAAAAATAAAACGAAATATTTATGAATGATTTTTTTTGTTTCTAAATGAAAAATTTAGAGAGCCAAAACAACAACAAACAACAATTTCGAATCATGCAAAGTTTTCAAAGTTTTGCCCCCCCCCCAAAAAAAAGCTTAGAGTGCATATGCATGTGCTGTTGTTTTCACAGTAATGTGCTATATAACAATATGTAAACTATAATTGGGGGCATAAAAAAACACTGGGAATCAAAACAAAACGGAATCAAAACTTTCTTCGGTTACTTCAAACAAACCACAATTTTTAAAAATTTGGAAAAAAAAAGTGAAAAACAAACATAAATTAAAGTGCTAGAATATCGTATCAATATCTGTAACAATCAGTTTTGCATTCAACGCCTTTCAGAAACAGTACTAAATCTTATTGAGGCCTAGGACCTTTTTTGAACTTCGGAGACAAAATTAGTATAAAAATCCCTAACTTTTAACGAATTAACGCCATTAAAAATAAGTTCTATAAAGCAGTAAAGGATATTTTTTTTTTGCTTAAAGATAAATTAAAAGTCCACCCAAAACTGGAGCCAAATATAAAAAAAATTTTTAACAAAAAAACTTGTTGAATTTATTGGTTTGTAGTAAAAATTTGATATGTTTTTCGCACAACATCAATTTTTTTACAGAATGTACAGCAAGTAACATCAAATTTCTGCGAAACATTTTAATTGTGTAACATCACTTGGCGCAGAAAAAGAATTGGAAATATGGATTTTAGAATACGTCTGCAAGTGCAAGAAGAGAGCAATTTTTAATATTACAATAAAATAAATTTATTATAAATAAATTTATCTGTAAACTATACATTTGAACACCAGGTTTTTTCTGAAAAAAGCCTATTGCGTGCTCATGAAGTTGTTTGCAAAGCGTTCCAGTTCTTGAAAACTCATGCGCAATGTTATGTTTCTTGAACGAACGGCTCATAACGACAGTTAGAGCACTTTTTCTGATATAAACAGCGGTCTTTATTTGAAATGTGTGACTAATCATAAAGTAGTGGTTATATTGTACATGAATTTTCATTTACAGCGCAGAATAATTTAAATAATTTAGAGAAGGAGAACGTCCCAGGTTGAGGTCCAGACCCAAATTTTCTTCTGATCAGACTTTCCAGACCGAAATTATCTCTGATCAGAATTTCCAGACGGAAATTCACCCTGATCAGACTTTCCAGACCCAAATGACCTCTGATCAGACTTTCCAGACCGAAGGTGTTCTGATCAGACCATCTTCAGACCATGGTCCAGACTCATGATCAGACCCAGTTGCGCTCGAAGCAGTTATGATCAGACCCAGTTGCGCTTGCAGCTATTTATGATCAGACTGAAGTGCGCTCCAAACCGGTTCTGATCAGACTCAAGTGCGCTCGAAATAGTCTGATCAGAGACAGATTTTACTTATGAAAAAATCTCCTAATTTTGCTATAATATATTCATTTCATAAAAACTGATGTTTGCAGTATTTAATTCATCTAAAGAAAAATCAATTTTAAAAGTAATGCTAAAGAAAACAAAACCCAACTGTTGAGAACAAATTTTATTTAGTGTACCGATTAGTTTATAATTCTGACTCAATGGATGAGTTAAGACAGCTTTCCATAAGAAACGTCGTGGTCTCCAGTTGATCAAAATTTCTTCTAAAGGGGACCGGCCTCAGCTATCTGCTGGACTCTTTTTTTCTGATCAGAGCTATCGGACTTTAGATGAGTCTCTGATCACAAAGCTGCTTTTTGGCTGCCTCTTGTCAGAGCCAACATCTTTCAGTAAAAAAAACAAAAAAAAATGAAAAAAAATAATGCGCTCGAAATGGTCCCTGATCAGACAAAAGTGCGCTCGAATCCGCCTATGATCAGACCCAATTGCGCTCGAAATTGCCTCTGATCAGACCCAAGTGCGCTCGAATCCGCCTATGATCAGACTTTTCAGACCAAAATGACCTCTGATAAGACCATCTCCAGACCATGATCAGACCGTAGTGCGCTCGAACTTCCGAAAAGACCCTGTAATTTCGGTCTGGGAACACACGGGTGTGCGCTCGACTGGGTCTGATCAGAAGTCAATTTGGGTCTGGACCTCAACCTGGGGTCTATTCGAGCTCAACCATTGGCTGTCAATTTTTCTATCTTCATAGGTTGAAAGGGGCTGCTATCCACGATGAACAGCTGTAGTTTTTAAAATGAAATGAATTATCTATTAGAATTTGGTCTTCCGTTTCAGTATAGATACTTTTTAAACAAATTATTTTTTATAATGATAAATGATAGTGTTTCTTACATTTTCTCATCACTATGATGTTTCAGATAAAAATAAGAAATTAGCTGTAAATTTACTTTGATGTGCAGAAAATTTGCATGAATCATTGCTACTAAGGCCGCTCCATCTGCAGCTGTAGCTGTTTTTTTATGAAAACGAATGGGAAAAAGGTAATGATAACTGTAGCCGTTTCTATGAAAACGAACGAGAAAAGGGTTCTCCAAATAAAAAACTGGTATAAAAGCATCGATGTGTAAGATAATTACCTGGCTAATAAACTGCTATGTGTAAAAAAAACATATAACATAAATCGGATCTATTCTGCTTTGCCCCCCAGGGTTTTTTCCGCCACAAGTTACAAATTATATGTTGTTATATAGCACGCTACCACGTAAAAAACATCACGAGCGCGTGAGGGCGTAAAAATATCAGCTCACTAAGGTGAGGGGGGCAGAAAAGTATTGATCCCAGAAGTCGCCTATTTGAGCGGAATCCGCATGTCGTTTTTGTCATTAGCAAAATTTTGTTTTTTAGAAGTCCGCGTGAGAAAATGCATGAGACTACCGGTTTGAGCCAGCAGAAGTTTGTTCCAAGAATATATTTCACAGCCAATACCTCAATTTGGCTTCACGTCATGTATAGCATCGTTATGTGAAGCTACAAAACTTTATTTAAATTAACGCAAATGAATTTAAAGTTTCACACTTCTGGTACCGTAATTAACTAAAAAAACAAAACAGAAGGTTTCCTTCCTTGATGTGTAGATGGTTCGTAACAGTTTTTTTTTATCGTGAAAGACTAATCCTCCACCGCCATCAAGCGCTCAGTTCCCGTGAGACATTTTTTCTCTCCCCAACCAATTTCATGACAAATGATAGAGCGCATTTTGGCTACATTTGCCTTGCATTCAAGCAGATCCCAAAAGCTCAAAAAGGTTATGTAGAATTTAGGACGTAAGTATTAGAAAAGTACTGAGCCGCAAAAAATTAACACGCTACTTCTTATTTTAGTATTTTAATGCAAAATCGAAGATTTTACCCCATTTGAATACATAATACATAATCAAATAACTCACAGGTAATGTGAGCAATACAAATGGTTGAATACAATTGGTTGAATAGTTTGACTGAAAAATTGAACCTACATATGGGTTTCTGCGTCATAGAATGGTATCCATATATTATGGTAAACGCATAATATAGTTTTCCAAAAACAATATTGGCAAAAGTGTGCTGATATGACATCGAAAGAGCTCCGAAAGCAAGCTAAATTCTAATTTTTGCATTTGGACGGTATTGCAGGAACCGCTGCTTTAGTTTATTTTAGAGTAGTATGTGGGGAAATTGCATCAACTGATGGCAACTATGCCTTTGCTTTTCTAAGCTTTACTTTTTTATAATACCGTTACAGTTAACCGAGACTCAATGATACACCACCAGAAGCCGTTTGCATGTTGGTCCATAGCAGTCAGGAACAAAAATTTGCAGGAATAAGCAGTAAATAATGAAAAATTAGACAAAATATTGATACTTTATTTCAATTTGGCATCGAATTCCATCTTTTTTACTGGTGCGTTTTTTTAAAAAGTTGAGTTGAAACTGAGTTGAACATATAGTTTTAAAAAGCAGCATTTATAAATAGAGTGACTGATGGAAAACTATGACTAAAAACGTCTTGCAAAAACTTACGAAGTACCGTTTTGAAAAAAAACCATTAAATTGTCATTGAACGTTCTAAATGATCTGTAGAAATGGAAATTAATTAACAAAATCTGTCAATCATTCGGTGAGACCATTTATAATAATATAAAATGTTTTATTTTTATACCTATTCATAAGCTGAAAAGTAAAATAATTCTGTTGCTGTAAAATAATAATTTGTTGTTACTTCATGTTAAATGAGCTGTCGTTTTGCAAAATTCTTGCAAAACCCTAGTCGGAGAAAAGTTTATCTTGTAAAATCTTGCAAGATTCTGGCAGAATCTTTAAAGACGATGTATCGTCTTACAAGAATTTTTTCCAAAATCTTGCAAGATCTTTCAAGATAAACTTTTTTTGCAAGATTCTTGCAATATAAATTTTTTTTCTTAACGGAATCTTACAAGATACGCTTTTTCTTACAAGAAACTTTCAAGATACAGTTTTTCTTTCAAGAATCTTACAAGATACACCTTTGCGTTCAAGATTCTTACAAGACAGCTTTTTTAATTTCTGCCTTTAATTTGGATTTCTGCCTTCAGCACCATTTCTTTTGGCCCATACTCAAAGAAAAAATCCATAATACGAATGTACACACATTTGACATCGATAAAAGGAAGCCGACGAAATATCAGAAAGATATTAATCTATGTCATCAGAAAAGGATCTTTCTATCTTCTTTTTAAAAATTTTCTGTTTATGTGTTTGCAAGAATCTTACAAGATATCTTTTTGTTGCAACATCTTGCAAGATAAACTTTCTCTTGCAAGATCTTGTAAGAAAAAATTTTCGGCCTAAACTAGGCAAGTTTACACCAAGATAAAATACAACTGGCTTGGATCTATATGGGGTAGAAAAAATAGTAAAATTGCAAAATAACTTTTGAACAACCATATGAGTACCAAATACTAAATGGTACTGCGCAAGACTTAAAATTTTGCACATATTCAGCACTTTAAACATTTTGTTGAGCGCAGTCACAGAATCATCAATTAGCGTACAAATTCTTGCTAATAGTTTTCTTTTAATTAATTAAAAACAACTTGGAAATCACATTTTCTCAAGAGCATGCACCTTATTGACAACAACTAGTTGTTATTTATCTTATTAATGTGCATTTGGTAAAGTTTCTTAATGTGAAAAACTACGGCCTTTTCTTTATATTTTGTTCAAATTTGACATTCTTGGATTTGAGTCTAAATGACATTTTTAACGGCACTCGTCAAGTGTAAATTTGTGTATTTTTATTGGAACAAAATGTACTTTTCAAAATGTATTGAACTTTTCAAAATGTATTGAAAATTAAAGAACCGAGATGAGCAAATTGATGCTTCAACTATCAGCAAAATATTTTAAAGTTAGTTATTTATTTCTTGATAAGAGCAGAATAGAAAGCGACAGTTTATAAAGAACAGCCACGGCCTATATCTGGGATATCAAAAAGTAGAAAAAGAAAGGCTAACTTCTGAGTTCCCAAAATTAATCAGAGCAAAGTAGAAGGAAACCATAGCCATAGCAATCTAGCAGAGTTCTTAAGATCACTTACCTTCAACTAAGTCGTCGTTTATCATTTTTTTAAATTCTCCTCTTATATTCTCCATTTATATCTGAAAGTTAGTGAAAAAAATGTATGTCCTAATATTCTATTTTTTTTAGAAATATCTCACTCGCATAAAGGTATTAACAAGTTTCTCTCCCAACAGTAGTACATATGAGAGCCAACGCTTTCTGCCCCGGGCTGAGGATTTGCTGATAAGATTTGCAATGTGACCAGCAGTTTTTAGCGTTTACACCTCCACCCAAGGAAAATTTTATATACTTTAAATTAACGAAAAGTACGGATCATCGCATGTGCTGGAATTAATGAGAAACCAAGTATCGCATGCTACAGCACCAGGAATGATCCCGTTCTGATCCTGCAATTTCAGATTATCTATGTAGGCCCAGTACTCTCCAAGATTGAAATTTGGTTGTCCAGGGAACCAAATCCCCTCGCAATCAAAAGTCGCAAACTGTGTCCTATTGATATCAACCACTCGGCTGTTGTCGTGATCCATCAGCATCCCTGCACACAAACACATCTCATTCAAGTTAGACCATAATTTAAAATTATCAAGTAAGTTTTAATTGATGGACAACGACCGTGAAGCAAATTAGCTTTTGTTATTCCAATCCTCACGAGTCGAGGAAAAATTGGAAAAAAAATGCAAGATAAGCAGTGAAAAACTTTTTTTTCTACCGCATTTTTTTGTACATAAGTTTGCGGTGAAATACGGTGAATTGCGGTGAAATTGTTTAATTTCACCGCTAGAGTAAGCGGTTAACTTACATAAATTTACCACAATTCACCGCTAAAATATGTAATTTCACCACTTGTCGACATCGTAATCTTGATGATTTTAGGAGCAGCTTTCGAAAAGAACAAAGCTTGTTTTTATGTCAAAATTGAAGTTAGGTGACTCAAATTTTGGTGACTTTATGACCTCATTGTTTTGCTCTTCTTCAAAATGAAGAAATCCATGTGTATTATTTATTAGCGAAGCTCTAAATATAATTGAATAGCGCCCGAGTACTGGATGCAAGTCGCGAGGAAAATAAGGATTAAACAAACTTGTTTTCCCACCGAGAACAAAAATTCTTTTCTTTACTGTGCTACAGAAAACACTAATGATTGCTTCCAAACTAAGACCTACTGACTAGTCTCAATAGAGGGGCGATCAACTGCGCGCTGTTGCGATCACCCAGGAAGGTCCTACCAGACTGATACAAAACATGGGTGAGATGAAACCTTCCCCTGAACCCCCCTAAAAAAAATTCTGTTTGTTTCAATTCAAGTAGATATTTGATATTGCTATTAATCTGTACCTTCTCTAAGGTATTCAAACAAAATCCGAAATTGTTTTTTATTTCGCTATGATATGAACGAGACACTACAAAAGAAGAATTCGCCTTCTGATTTGAGCCTCGATAAAACAGCACAATGTCACTCGTCTAGATCAATAATCTCAGACTCCACGGAGAGCACAGTCATCTGCACCGGAACTACTGGACTCACACAGCAGGTGACAATCTTGAGACGCAAAACAAGTTCATCGGGATCTGTCTTGTTTTTACGAGATGCTGCTGATAGACTGTTCAAGATCCAAGAGCTGGAAAAAAGTGGTGATGACACGAAGATCAGATAGGTAGTTTGGGGGCCTGAACTATTGGATCAATGCCTAGTTCGTTTGGGCTTATTAAAGCTTCTGTAAATTCTTGAGCAGACTAAAAAGGATCTCTAAAAATCTATTGGCCCAAATTTACGACGTCTGAAAGAAAGCAGACAAACCAGATTATTTCAATAACATTCTCCGAGATTTGAACCTTACAAACGCTTGCGTTGATGGGCAATTAACAGACTTTAATACAATTTTGATTATAAGATCTCCCACTGTTCGCTATGATCCAAAAGAAGTTCGACATGGGTGGTCTGAGGAAATCGAAATTAGAAAAACAATCAATGATTACGCTGATGATCCTGAAACAGAAAAAAATAAACTGGAAAACCTTCTGTGCTATTTCAAAATCTATTCTAAGTTTCAACAAGAGAGGGGCAGAGAAACACAGACACTAATGACCAGACAAATTTGAATAGAAAAAAGCGTTGGACCAGCAAACACCTGGGGGACTGTGGAAGAAAACTGCGTCACTGAAATATACAAAGGAATGGTTAATGATGATATTGATGCCAAAACATAATGTTTCCCGGGATAATATAAACGTGCGGGAACATTTTTGGTAGCAACAATTGACAAACAGCACTTACAATTATGAAACAGTATCTTCCAAAAGAAGCCGATCAGACGTACATAAAAATAATTCTTCAGCGAATTAACAATTTTCTGAAGATGTAATTGTCAAAGAATTAATATCTTTCCCCACGTATACAACGGCGGGTCCAGCGGCGGGTCCAACATTTTTTACAGGCACTGCGATGCATTGCAACCGATCAATCTGAACCTGCGATGAAAACACTTAATAAGTTGGTTAATTTCTCAAGCGCTTGGCTGTGCTCCGTTAGTAGCTTTGTTTCAGCGAAGAAAAAATGGGCAACAGTTACATTGCAATACGGGAAGTTTTACGGCATAATTCTTGGCAACGAAAGCCGGCAGCCATACTGTAACACTTTTTGAAAACATAGAACTCGATGTCGGCGTTCGGGGGGACGCAGCAATTTTTCAATCAGCAAAGAATTCACATTAAGCAATGTTGAAATCATCGGGTAAATCAGTCATTGTAAAAGTTGATTCTCAAAAAGCCTTCAATTCTGTGAACCTCAGTCACGTTTTGCAAACTGTTAGCGAACACTTAACATGAATAGCTGCGTTCATCATCTTTTGCTACACACATCACATTCCCTTGTTCTATGAGAAGCTTTTGTTTCTATCGAGTCAGGTGCTCAGAAAAGCTTCAATTAGGTCCTTTCCGGCTCTCGCTGACCCTGGGGTCAGTGGTCTAGTTGATTCATTAGTGTGTGCCCAATTTTCATTAGCATAAATGGTAACTCTTTGACCGTCTCAACGCAAGCATGGAAGAGCAAAAGGAGAAACTGGGAAAATAGAATACAACTGTGCACCAGAGCGTGAACTTATTCTCCGATACTAAAAGGGCAAACTGTGGTCACCATTAGAGACAAAAAAACGTTGACAAGAGATTGAATACGAATCATGCAGCAGGATTAGAGTTGCTAGGTTCAGCCATTGTAAATTTAGAATTCGCTGCAAGTGATCTCACGAGCCAGATAGATAAACTTCCCGTTATCCTGACTACTTCGACGACCCCGAAATCCCGTTTGGTCTCCTAGTCTATTGTTTAAGGGTACAGATTTTGTTGTATTTGCTTCGCTGTGCAACTCCGACAACAATTGTTCAAAAGGACCTGAAGAGTTTTGATTATTAGCAGCGACAAGTACACTGCTTATATGTTTACCAGGTTTAGGCGTTTGGAAGTTTGAACCTGCTTTTGTATGTTGCTTGACGAGATTGTTTCAAACATCTGGTCCAAAATATGACAAAAATTTCCACCTAAACTTTAAAAACCTCACTTGTTTAGACTTGCCAAAATTCCGACAGAACAAAACTCGAGTAGTGTGACAAAAAAAATTGAAGCTCTAATTGTAAAGAAGACTTCTATAGAGAAAAACAAATCATTGACTTCATTCATTCTCTCCTTATTATTCAAGAGCGTGAATATCAGCAACACCAATACCAGCAATCGCTCTTCAATTGGCTCCAAAATAATTTCTAGAAAACGCAAATACGATTTGTTCTACTTCTCAATAATTCACAGAGGAAAAGATTGTACTGGAAAAGTGGGATACTGGACATTCAAGATGGCTAAGCGGGTTCATTCCAAGCGCCTGGCGATTGAAGTGCCAACCGTAAATGATTTTGCGACATAGTTGTATGATCTTGCTCCGCGGCAAATTTGGTCCCATTAGTGGAAAAGAAGAACATTATTGCACAAGACAATTCACGTCCTGATGACATCTTTGTTCCATCTTGACAATAAAGTAGACCGGCTGCCTTTAATTTGATTATTATTTCATCGTCGCAACTCACTTTCAAACTGGCTATAGATGCTTTATTTGTGAACGTGACCATAACGAACTACCCCAATCAATCAATAGTCAATAGCTATCCGTAGAACTGCATTCATGATACTCGCCGATATGATTATTGCTTGCGTTGACAGAAATTCACACGAAAAAATTGAGTGAGGATCAAATCTGGTCAATAATGAAACGAAAAAGCAATCGAAAATTTGATTACCTTATCTCAGAGGAGACTGAAACTAACTACTAGGCTACAGGAGCGGGTTACCCATGAACTGCAGCATTGAACAACCAACTGCGTTGGTTGCAAATTCAAGATGTTTACAAAATATTAAGACGTCATTATTTGAACTGAATACAACTTGGCGATTTACTAAGGTTCAATAAAGAGCTGATAAACTAAATATTCAATTAAAAAATTTTTGTTCTTCATTATATATATATATTTTATATATATATATATATATATATATATATATATATTTGTATATATATATATATATATATATATATATATATATATATATATATAGTCGGAAATTTGATTGTCAATTTGAAAACTCTAAAAATAACTGAACCACAACTGTTTGTTCTTTGCATTTCATTGAGATTATAACCCCCATTCTTCGAAAAAGCTGCTATTTTGATGACAAAGAAATCAGTTATTAGGGATACATATATATATATATATATATATATATATATATAAATATATATATATATATATATATATATATATATATATGTATATATATATATATATATATATATATATATATATATATATATATATATATGTATATATATATATATATATATATATATATATATATATAATTATATATTTATATATACATATATACAGTCAACTATTGTAACTCATAGAATCAATTGCAACTACGCACTAAGGAAGCACATTAAGCGGAAGTCAATCTGCTGTATGCAAACAGAAGAAATTGCTCTTGGAAAACCAAAATGCTATTTCAAAAACTCTTTCCTTACAGTAGTTTAACATCGAAAAGAAACACTTTGCCTTAAAGTGACTCGATTTTTTCCTCTGCATTCTCTTCTGAGGTGATTTGAATTCTATTTGATTTGTATTTGTTTGAAAAGTTGTGTGTGCTCACAACTTAACAAGAGACATCACACCAACATAGTTCAACATCTTCGAGATGTGAAAATGTGAAATATAAACTCAAAAAAATGATTTTAGCTACTAAAAAAACTGGCATAGAGAACAGTTGAAAAATGAAAGGGATTAGTTTTAATCTGGATATTGAAAACAAAGAAAAATGAAAATTTGATCCTAGTTTCATCTCTCCAGAAATAAAAAGTCAAAACAATTTTTTCATCGAACAATTTTTGTTTTCAAAAAAGTTTCAATGATACCAACTGTGTATGCTTCCGCAAAGTTTCAAAATTTGACTTGATAAACAATAAAACTTGGGTACCACAACATCCAAAAAAAGCTAGAGTATGAAGTAAAAGTTCCTCTTTTCAGTGTGGTTCTTTTCTTCGAACGATTCAATCAGCCAGTCATAGAATTATATAACTTTCCGACTCGTTTTGGAGGCGTAATGATTCTCGTTTCTAATAGAAATGAAAAAACCTGCCAAATTTAACGAAAAAAAGAAAAATAAACTTCTAGAAGACACGATTTTATTTTTTTTGCTACCCACAAATCTTTTTTTGCTACCGTGAAAATGTCATCCATTTTTTAGCACGTGCCTCCTGGTACACTCCGCCCTTTTTTTGGTCATATAGTTACAAATTATGTTGAATTTAAAAGCAATAGTTTTGGGCCCGGTTTGATTGTTCAGTGCTCTCCAACATTAATTCAGTAGTATTTCACTAGAAGACACCAGTGGACCAACAGCGTTTCGCTAAAATTTTATAATGAACAGAGGGAAATCTCTAATGATGTGGTACGGCTAAAGATTCAGGACTTTTTCTAACTTAATTATTGCATGGAATAAGTTGCATGCTAGCAATAAATTTTACTGAATTTTGAATGTTATTTAAACTATGTCTATAGCTCAAGGCTGGGTAC
>NW_027451565.1:0-29892 GCF_964194025.1 Convolutriloba macropyga
ATGCAAAGCGCCCCCATTTGTGTTTAGCAGATTCTACTACTAAAAATCTGTCGCTCTGAATTTTGTATGAACGCGAATAGCAAACTCTAAATTCCAAAAAAAACTTCGATTTCAAGGTCATTCCGTTTTTTTATACTTTTAAAATGGTTTTGCAAACTTCTTGTAAAATCTAGTTTCAAACTTAAAATTTTCTGGGCGTTTTTGCTTAGTTCAGACCTTTTTTCAGATGTTCTAGAATGTTCTAGACGTTCAAAAATAACAAAAATTTCTCTTTTGCGCATTGGAACACTCGCCTACGTTCTAATATATTCTAGGTTTTGCTGTTAACAAAAATTCACAATTCCTTCTACCGAACATTCGCAAACAGTTTAGAATATTCTAGAATTTCACGGTAAATAAAATTGCACATTATGCTTCAACAGATCATTCGAATAAGTTTTAGAAAGTTCTAGAAGGTCTAAAGTTCGGTGGACTCGCGTGAGCTGGTGTTCTGAGGATGGTGAATTGTGCATGAGAGCCTCGGAACTTGAAGTCTGTCACTGTAAATAGTGGACGCGGGGAGGAGTTTTGTGGTGGTGCCTCCGTTGATTTCGCTGACTGATCGGCTATTTTTACAGTTTGCACGGGTGGCCATCGGGGTCGTGGTGCAGGTTTTCCAGTGTGATGCCGGGCGTCGTTTCCGGCCAAACATCATATTAACTTGATCCTAAAATTAAAAACCAAAAGCTTTATGCTTTATTAACTTTAATGAAATATATATATATATATATATATATATATATATATAAATATATATATATATATATATATATATATATATGTCTATATGTGTAAGTGTGTGTGTGTGTGTGTGTGTGTGTGTGTGTGTGTGTGTGTGTGTGTTTGTATAAAATCATATTTATATATATATATATATATATATATATATATATATAAATATGATTTTATGCAAACACACACACACACTTACACATATAGACATATATATATATATATATATATATATATATATATATATGAAAATATATACATATATATATATATATATATATATATATATATATATATATAGATATACATATATATGAATATATAGGTATATATATATATATATATATATATATATAAATATATATACATACATATATATATATATATATATATATATATATATATATATATATGCTCAGGAACATATGTTCTGGAAAATATATTTTAGGTTCATAAAACACTCCAGACATCTCTTTTTAAAATATAGGTGCAGTTAACTACATACGCGTAGTTTATTTACATACACAAACAAATATATGTTTATATATATAAATATATATATATATATATATATATATATATATATATATATACATACATACATATATATATATATATATATATATATATATATATATATATAAATAGATTTTCTCAGTAATAATTCAGTTTGATTACCAAAATTGGCCGATTTATTTTAATATATGATATCTTTGGATTTTTAATAGATCATGTATTGTATCTTTGGCTTCGTAATAACGTCATAAATAACATATTCGGTTTCGTGATATAATCATATACGTTATAGGTTCCTAATATCATTTGTGTCGTAATAGGATCATATATATCATTGATCTCATACAGGAACCATACACTTTTTTAAACATTAATTCAATGTAACTCTGATGTTTCATGAAAGTATTTTTTATGAATCCTTTGACCCAAGAGTCATATACAAAAAAAAATGAAATTCATACTAGGATCATGTAGTATTTATTTGGTTTCATTGTTGGTTCGTACTAACAAAGTCAAGTACCGACAGTATAAATTTATTTAACATCCCGAGAGTTTATGCAAATAATTTGGCAACTTTTCACGAAAGGTCACGTGATTTAAAAACTGAAGTAAGAGCTTTTGAACGCGACAATTGAGATGTTTATTTGACAATGTTCATTTGAGAGTTATGTCCGTGTTTTTTTGTCTGCAAAACCGGCCAGCCCCTTACGTCAGACTGCATATGTATGTACGTATGTATGTATATATGTAAATAGGTGACGTCTTAACAAATAGACGTACCAAAATATAGAATTTTCAACGAATGTGATTGTTTGAGAAATTTAAAACACTCTAGCTTTATGAGTTCAATTAGCCTAAATGGGGCTTAGCTTAATTCTAGATTGTATTTTTTTTACCGCATCTGGCCATGCCTCACGGGCCATGGCCATGCCTCAGCGGCCCGTGCGACTTGATATGAATCTATCACAACCGAATATGAGATCAGTTCCCCTCCTAAAAAAGACGACTTTTCTCTTTCGGCTTATCGCGATTTCTGGGCAATTTTACGTTAACATTCATATCCTATTATAAAACATGGAGAGTTTGTTGAGCAATCAGCCAATCAGAAAACACTATTCCCATTTTCTCAATTGTGATTGGCCAGCAATAAAATTTCTATATTTTGGTACGTCTGCCATTTTCACTAGCGCCATGTAAATATATGTCTGATTACTGCGAGATTAAGTGTCACAATATAACAAATGATTTCTCATTACCAAATGTGAGAATGCGGCACCAGTTACTAGTTATAACCAGTTATATCCAGTTATCTCATAACGAATGGATACTTTTACGACGGCGGGCTCTCTTTTTATGACCCCATATAAAAATTTATGGTTGACCTCATTCCTGACTACAAAAGTGGGAAAAATGACGCTTAGACTTTTAGAGCTCTTCCTATTCAAATTTTATATACTATAAGAGCAATGATCGATCGATGGGAGAACCAAACAAAAATCGACTGATTTTGGAATTATGAGCTAATTGGTTGCTTTCATAATAAAGACCACACTAGTGTAATAGAACCAGCGATGTTGTTTTTTTTCAGTTATTGGGCCCTCCCCCACCCCACCCAACCAAGGGCGTCATTTTATAACTCCCCTTGCCGCTGCCCCAGATATAGATTATTTACCCCTGTGGAGTAAATCATTCTGCTAGAAATTATAACATGCGGTGATAATTGCGTAATAATATGCACATTATTAAGCTGGTAGCTTCAAAAAAAAAACTTAAATCATAGTTCGAAAACAACTTTAATCATAGTTCTAAATGACAATACACGCGCAAGCAAGCATATATTTTGCATGTTTAGTTTATTCAATCGTGATTATTATCTAGTAACAAAGAAGTTGGAAAATCCTATTCCGATTCATTAACAAAAGCTAATAATACGTCTTGAAAAATATTTTCAGGATTCTTACAAGATAAACTTTTGCAAACATAGAAAATGCTGCTCGGACGAGGAAAAAAACCATTTATATCTACACAAACTGGGATTTTAGCAGATAGCAGTGATAATTTTCTGGCACTAATGTGCAACTTTTTTTGCGTTGAAAGAGCACCCTAGCTAAACGCGGAAAACATTGACGAAATTTTGTTATAAAATATTATCCATTGCCTGAATAACGTCAATCGAAATCTACAAGTGAAAGTGTTTGACAAAATGTTACTCGGAGAAAAAGAAATAAAACTTAAAAACTGGAAACAATGCTCCATTATCAATTATTTTACTACTTGCGAATGAAAAAGGCTAATTAATGATTAAACCTCACTCATATCTCAGTTATAAAGCAATGATGCAAGCTCATAAAATCCTAATTAATCAATAACGAAATCGGCAGAAACAAGGTTTAATTTAAAAAACACTGTTTAGCTGTCAAACATTGACAAAATATTGACTCAAATTACATCCAAGGAAACTTAAGAACGTACGTATATAAACCACTTTCTATCGTTACAAAACCCTGTTTCTGTTTTTTGCGCAATAGAATAATCCTGGGTTGAACTTTTCCGCCCATAAAAACGTAAAAGGGGGGCTGCAATGAGTGAAACTTTTAGGAAAATGCAGTTCAAAACTCTTAAATCTTTTTGGGCTGCAATTGGCTGCCAGTGGGTAAAATGATTTAAAAGTGAAGGTGTAAAAGATAAATTAACCCCCCACTCTTACATTTTTTATTCTGTCAAAGAAGGTACAAAAAGATGTAAGAGTCTTAGGGTAATTTCAACATTACTCCCAAACTCTTGCATAATTTTGCCGCTTTTCACAGACCAAAAAGATGTAAGAGTAAGTGGTTAAATTATCTTTTACACCTCGCTCTTGCATCATTTCACACCTTGATCACACCCCTCAATCTTACCTCATTTTACACCATTGACAGCCCCAACCTTTTCACCCCTTCTCAAGAAGTCACCCCAACTCTTACATCATTTAAACCCCCTCGGAAGTCCTAATCTTACATTTTTGTCACCCTTTACTCGAAGACAGAATTGTAAGAGGTTCTCATTAGCCTCCAAACCATCATTGCTTGCCTAATTCCTGACAGTCCACCAATATGAAAAATATTTGTTTAAATTACCCCCTCTCAAAAAATTACCCCTTACTCTTACATCATTATATCCTGCTTGGCAGCCCAATTCTAACACAATGTTACCCGCTCTGAATAAATTAACCCCTAATACATATCGTTTTACCCCCATATAAGCCCAATTCTTAGGTCAGCGGTTCCTCCCATTTCAGCTCATTTCATCCCATTGCAGCTCATTGCATCCCATTGCAGCGCATTGCAGCCCACTCCTAATTTCCTCTCATTGCATCCCAAGGCGTCGCAGTTTCGGTGGCCATGGGGTAATTCCTCAAAAGTCCTCCCATGGCAGCGCAATGCAGCATACTTTTACAGAGCAATTTTGATCAGGGGCGTAATTCCTCAAAATTCCGCCAATTACCAACTGCTGTATTATAGCAATTTTGACCAGGGGCCGTAATTCGTCAAAATTTCTCGCATTGCAGCCCCACACTTACATCACCCCACAAACCAAATTACCCCCTCACTCTTACAACAATTTACGCCCATAGACAAATTACCCACTCTTACAAAACACTGGGAGGTCTTGAGCGAGGACATTCGGCCCGGGATATCTCATTAATCAAAGGTGATAAAGATATAATCAAAGTATCGAACGCTTCATGTTTTTTTTACAGAAGTCTAACATGAATAGCTGGTTTTCATTCTCCATCATATTATAGGTCATATAAAGTGTACCCTCCCCCCACCATATCACGCCAATTATAACATAATGGGGGCTATAGTTTTTTATGGGTCAGGGTGGGGGCCTATAATGAAAAAGACAAATTTACGTTGACCATGTTTTCTTTAGCGCAATAAGAGTAGCCAGATAGGAGCATGGATTGCTTAGACCCCCTGTCGGGGTTTTTCAATACAACAACTTTACTAGGTCCAACCGGTACTCTTTGGTAGTCTACTGGTACCAAAATAAATCTACTTTAAAGGAAAATGACTTTGACCTACAGACCGATTAAAAAAATTAAAACGTTGTCGTTGATGCGCTGAGATGCTATCGAAATACTCCAAAGAGTTAGCCTTTCAAAAAAATGGTGATTTCATCAACAGAATAAATTCATGTTTTCAAAGTTTAATAATGCGAAAAATTACAAACAGCAAAAGAGTACCCAGGTTAAGGTTCAGACCAAAATCGTCTCTGATCAGAGTGTCCAAGACAAAGAAGATCTCTGATCAGACTATTCCACACCAAAGTGTCCACTGATCAGACTGAAATGCACTTGAAAAATTGTGTGCGCTTGAAGTTGTCTCTGATCAGACCTTGCCAGGCGGAAAGGACCTCTGATCAGACCGAAATCAGACCATTGTCCAGACTTTCGTGTGACCATGGCCCAGATCATTTTACAGAAGATCGTGCGCTTGAAACGACCTTCGATCAGACTGTCACCAGACCGATTATCATTAGACCTGATTATACTACTGTGCGCTCGAACCAAATTATACTTGTACTACCATCAGAATTTGGAATCCCTCCGCAATTGGAAAATTTGCAATTTAAGTATCATAAATTACACAACGATAAATCATAAATTATAGGTCATTCATAATATGGATTCCATCTTAGTGGTCATATAACGTATGCCCCCCCCCCAATCACGCCAATTTTACCATAATGGGGGGCTATAGTTTCTTGTGGGTTCGGGGGGCTATAACGAGAAAGACTGATAAATTTTGAGTTGATAATGCTTTCTATAGCGCCATAAAAGATTGGAATAGTCATTATACAAACAATATGTATTATTGTAGATAGGAGCATGGATTTTATAGACCTATGTTAGTGTTTTTTTTAATATATCAACATTACTGGCGTCTACCGGTACCAAAATAAAACTACTTTAAATGAAAGTTGCTCTGACCTACAGACCAATTAAATTGATTAAGTATAACTAAGTATAGTCCAATATTAGAATCCAACAAAATACAAAGGTGGCTACCAGCTATGGAAGTATGCAAATTTACTCAAAAATTCTGTACCGGTAGACGCTTGTACTGAAAATTTTGTTAAGTGGCCAAAGACCAGATTCTAACCTTGAATGTCTGACTCATGCTGTAAAATACGACCCCATCAATAACCCCGTTGAAGTACTGCATGATATTGATCATCTTGTAGTGGTACATGTTGAAAGTGACCAGTTGACGCCAAGCCATAAACTGGTACAGGAATATAGGAAGAAAGGAGACGAAATAGACAATTGCGATCACTAATAGCATCTTGCACATTTTTAGGTGTTGTAAAAATGACGATAGAGACGAAGAATGCGCTGCAGAACTTCCGTGGTCATTAGAATTACTATTATTGGCGGTTCCGAAATTAAAAGAGCTACGCTTACTGCTATTTGTGCTTATTTTAGCATCGTGACTCGGACTTCCGGGCGTTGAGTTACACGTCACGATCTGACTGGTTCCAAACCTGGTTGTTTTCGGGTTTGACCCTTTTTTAGTCGTTGTTGTTGAGTTTGTGTTCGGGTCTGAATTTTTAGAGCTTGTCTCGCTCGGCGGTATTCGAATCTGGGTAACTGCAATGGTCGAACAGCGGGAATTTGTGGCGGGTCGTTGGCGGCGCTGATTGGCCCGTTTTGATTGGACGGCTTTGTATCCAATGAAAACGTAGCAAACTATAATAACGAATCCTGGAACGAAGAACTGCATTATGTAGCCAAGACCAGGGATGAACCAGAGAGAGTCGGGTAATTTGGCGGCACAGGCGGCAAGGGTTTTAACGTAATGTACCTATGAAAAAAAATCTTTTTACTTTCTCGCCAAGACTGGCATGAACAATTTACCTTAAATTTCTCAGTTTCGGGAAAAAACCACGTAAAAAATCCCCTATTTAATTTCAGATAGGAAATAATAACCCCCATTGGCTGTTTAAGAGTTGAGCATTTAGCGCATTTGGCCATGCCTTAGCGACCCCGGGGGGGGGGGGGGGGGGGCTTGATATGAAACTATCGCAAATGAAGGTATTATCACGACCAAAATGAAACTTTAAGATGGAGGCTTTTTCCTATCTATAATTAGGGGCGTTATATTCGTGCAGGTTTATCATTATGCAAAATATGGATCTTTTCCGTTTGTGCCCCCAGTACGTTATGCGCCCCCCCCCCCCCCCCCCCAGTTACAGAGCACGTGCCAGTACATAGTAAATCATTTTGTAAAAATATGGCACGTGCGTCTGGGGGGTTCAAATAATATGCGCCCACTAAGCTGGGGGGGGGGGGGCACAAACGGAAAAGATCCCAAAATATCTAGGGGCCTGAATAAATAATTAAAGTCAAAAGTTACCGCCAACCTGGACTTATTAGGTTTTTCGGATCTATTCTGTTCCCCCCCCCCAGTGTTTTTTCTGACCCCCAGTTACAAATTATATGTTGTTATATAGCACGTTACTATGTAAGAAAATAGCACGTGCGCCTGGGGGTCATAAAAAATTTATGTTCACTAAGCTGGGGGGGGGGGGGGGCAGAATAGATCCCGTTTTTCATATTGTTGAAGTTTAGGGTACGGACGAAATTTAGTCACGCCAACCAACTAAGCGGACAAGGCTAGAATGAGAAATAACTCTATAAGATATAGTAGACATATGGGGTACCTTTTCAGAGAGGACTATCATAAGGAATGGAATTGGCATATTGAAACAAATGATTCCAAGAACCATTCCTAAGAACAGTCTTTTGTATATGTGACGGAATTGCGCATAGCTCAGGGGTTTCGCGATGGCCAGACCTGAAACAAGAATGAGAAAATGAAAATATTATGAGAACCAAAACATTAGGGTTGCTATACTTTCTAGTAACAATAAAAGGATCATGTATGATCTCATCTATATCAAAAATGATATTTCTTTTTACGATCCGTTCCGTTTATTGTTGCTTGGGATCGGAAATGATTCTATATTATTACCAGGACATCATAATGAATCATTTATCTCAGGAACATCAAATATGATCTTTTAATTTTAGCGCATGTGTTTTGCGATGACCGTATCTGAAACAAGATTAATAAGACGAAATGCGTAACGAAAATCAAAACAGACGGGTTGTTATGGTTCTCACTAATCATACAAGGATCATCATTACAGGACAGATGCCTTCGAAACAACAATTTTTCTAATTAAGTTGCTAATACGATCAAAGCATGAAATAAGTAAAATTCCTACGCAGTATTTGAAAACATTTTATAACATAAAAAATAAAACCAACTTACAAATAGGCGTAAATTTGCACTAAATGGTGGATATAAACGGTAACGCAGTTATGAAACCATTATAAAACTGTTAATTCAAAGTTGGTAATCTTAGAGAAATGATTGAAAACTTTTCCCTTATTGACACTCCAAAATTAACCAAGAAGGCGCTTTTTCATAATATGATCTTTGGTGCCAATATAGCACATAATCTTGGAGCTTGCAAATGATATAAGCCCCAATAACATCCTAAGAAAGCCTTACTATGATCCAAAATTTACAAATTTACAAAACTTACAAATTTCTTTAGGCTCAAACCAATTACTTTAAAGCCCGATTTTTTCTTCAACAGTTACCCAAGATTTGCCGTCAGAAACATGATGTATAATGAGTTAAAGTTATTGCAATTTGGTCAATTCTTATATTTTGTTGTTACCTAATGATTAAATTGATAATAGGTACTTTCTCATTCCCACATAACTTCAGATGGCTCACAGAGAAAAAATTGTTTAATATAAAAACAAATGTTAGAAGCTACAAAGAGGTTAAGCGCCCGCTTATTGTCTGTTTCAATATTTGCCACTCGCCTAAACTGATAAAAAAAATTGTGTTTGAATATTCAATTGACCTCAAAAAAGGGACCAAAATGAAATATATTGCCTATAAAAACCTGTCTGCAAGTTTTAATTTTCCATTCCTTATCAGAGAGGACTATCATAAGGAATGGAATTGGCATATTGAAACAGATGATTCCAAGAACCATTCCTAAGAACAGTCTTTTGTTTATGTGACGGAATTGCGCATAGCTCAGGGGTTTCGCGATGGCCAGACCTGAAACATGAATGACAAAATGAAAATATTATGAGAACCAAAAAAAAACTAGGATTGCTATACTTTCTAGTAACAATAAAAGAATCATGTATGATCTCATCTATATCAAAAATGATATTTATTTTTACGATCCGTTCCGTTCATGGTTGCTTGGCATCGTAAATGATTCTATATTATTACCAGGACATCATAATGAATCATTTATCTCAGGAACATCAAATATGATCTTTTAATTTTAGCGCATGTGTTTTGCGATGGCCGTATCTGAAAAAAAATATTATTGACGAAATGCCTAACGAAAATCAAAACAGACGGGTTGTTGGTTCTCATTAATCATACAAGGATCATCATTACAGGACAGATGCCTTCGAAACAACAATTTTTCTAATTAAGTTGCTAATACGATCAAAGCATGAAATAAGTAAAATTCATACGCAGTATTTGAAAACATTTTATAACATAAAAAATAAAACCAACTTACAAATAGGCGTAAATTTGTACTAAATTTGTGGACATAAACGGTAACGCAGTTATGACACCATTATAAAACTGTTAATGCAAAGTTGGTAATCTTAGAGAAATGATTGAAAACTTTTCCCTTATTGACACTCCAAAATTAACCAAGAAGGCGCTTTTTCATAATATGATCTTTGGTGCCAATATAGCACATAATCTTGGAGCTTGCAAATGATATAAGCCCCAATAACATCCTAAGAAAGCCTTACTATGATCCAAAATTTACAAATTTACAAAACTTACAAATTTCTTTAGGCTCAAACCAATTACTTTAAAGCCCGATTTTTTCTTCAACAGTTACCCAAGATTTGCCGTCAGAAACATGATGTATAATGAGTTAAAGTTATTGCAATTTGGTCAATTCTTATATTTTGTTGTTACCTAATGATTAAATTGATAATAGGTACTTTCTCATTCCCACATAACTTCAGATGGCTCACAGAGAAAAAATTGTTTAATATAAAAACAAATGTTAGAAGCTACAAAGAGGTTAAGCGCCCGCTTATTGTCTGTTTCAATATTTGCCACTCGCCTAAACTGATAAAAAAAATTGTGTTTGAATATTCAATTGACCTCAAAAAAGGGACCAAAATGAAATATATTGCCTATAAAAACCTGTCTGCAAGTTTTAATTTTCAGGGCAATCAATCACACGACTGTGTGAGCGATGCATTGGACATTATATGGTAGTTCAATTAAACAGTGATTTTGTTAGAATTAATCTGCGGAAATTGATAACTGAGTTTTCATTTGTCAAATACTTCTCAAAATTTTTGTTGAATGTATTGCGATAGTTGATATTGCTCAAGGTTTTCGGAGATATGCTTAGAAAAGTCATTTTTCATTTGGCTTTGCTTTATATTTTAAAATTGTCTAATCGAACTAAACTGAAAAAGAAATCCATGTTTTTAATTTTTTTCATTTCTTATTTCTCAGCTATATTTTGGCCTCATGTTCTAGGCTGGGCAAGACAGGGGAATAGCAAAATGCACGCCAAAGCTTAAGAAACAAAAATTGTAAACATTAATTTTATCTTTCTCAACTTCATTTTAAGTGTCGCTTAATTTCTTAAAATAAAAAAAAACGGTCCTCGCCTGATGCGTACAAAAGATGCCGCCAAATTTAACTTAGGATCTTCAAAATCGCGCACTCTTTGGGGGTTTCAAAATTTTTCACCACTACCAAAACTTGAAGCTGCATAAATAAATTCCTTTCAGTTTGTTTAAGCTAAACAATGAAATTAAATGCGGTATAAATATTAATTTGTTTTTAAAACAATAAATGCAACGTAAATTGTAAAAGTTTCAAGTGAGCAAAATTGAAATGTTTCTTCATTTTCAAATTTTCTACTTTCGAAACCGCATTTTTTATATCCCACACTTTAACAGTTTACAATTTTTTTCTGAATAAGAGTAAACCCTTTTCTCGCAAAACGATTTGAATAGAGATATGAATACTTAAAGTTTACTTGTCAAAAATGCAACCCTCAATCTGAGTTTTATCTGTCTCTTTGTAGCCCAATAAGATTTGTAACGGGATGCCCCAACTTCTAATTTCTTTCACCTATTATTTTTGAATTTTTGTTAAATTGAAAATTAGAAAAATTACTAGAGAACTTGGGCAAAAATTTCAAACCTTTAATTTTGGAAACTTTCTTTAATGGATACCAGATGTTATCTTGCGACATCTTGAAAGATTCATGCAAAAAATGGGTATCTTACAAGATCTTTCAAGACGATGGTTATCTTGCAAGATTTTGCAATCAGATAGCTATTTTACAAGATCTTGGAAGACGAATGCTTTTCTTGCAAGATTCTTGCAAGTTCATTTTGGTCAAGTTCTGCTCTCATTGGCTGTATTAGACATATTATCGATCTTTAGCGCAGAAATTTACAAATATACACTTGAGTGAACTTTAACAAATAAATTGAAAAACAATGCAAGGAGGCTCGGTAATGTGCAATCGCACATAAGGTTCCGACCCCGCTCATTCACAATTTTGGCATAATCCTCTACCAAATGAGGAACAGATAGAAAAACCCAAAAACTCAATTAATTTTCAAAAAAGATTTTTATATGAACGAAAAGATAGCCTCCAAAGCAAATAATTCTGTGGAGTAAAAAAATTGATGCATTAGATTGATGAGATATGCCAATATTAAAAAAGTGGGTCAAGACGAACAGCAAAATTAAACAACAACAACAACAACAACAACAACAACAACAACAACAATAAACATTAATTACATCAAAAACTTTATGTCCGTTTTAAAAACAAAACTTAATATCAAAGTCAAAATAGTGTCAGATGAAACTGAAACTAAACAAAATAACTTGCAAAAGATATGGGATCAGTCAATAATAAGGCTTGGTAACAATTAGACAATAAAGAACAAAAGCTGTTAAAACAGTTGAAAACAAGTTGAAAAATTCGCTCATATTTTTAAAAAACAATAATTTCAAAGTAAAAAAAACAATTGGAAATCAAGTAAAAAGTCCCATAGTTTTAAAATTTCCAATGCTTCTACATACGGGAGTTAAGAACTGTCGGTATTCAATTCTTATTGCGGTTACAAAATAACAACAAATAGAGAACAAACAAAAAATCAGTAAAAACTTGCCGGAAAACGCTTTCGAAGCCGTAAAGCCAGACTTTGGCCCTCAATATATGTTTGATTGCAGCCTCGGCAAACACCAATCAATTGTTATACGACCTCTAATTAATGTAACTAGGTAACAAGTAGACAAAAAGAAAAAGGCAAAATTAAGTAATACTAGTTTTTTTCGAAAAAAAAATTGTTTCCAAAGAGATCAAAGCCATTAATTACAAAATGAAATAAAAAATAGGTTCGTTTATTCTTCCAAGGGAAATCCTTGAGACCTGCAATTATCTAGAATATGTCTTACGTCTACAAAAAGAACGTCAAAAACGCCTTAGATCAAAAATTAGTTTACTTTTTTTTGTGGAAAACCCGTTTCGAATCCAGTAAAGTCATAACGAATTTTTAAAAAACCTTAGATTTTGTGACACCAATCCCTTCTGACACCCTCCCTTGACAACAAAAATGTAATGTGTGGCCTGTAATTAACGAGACTAGTTAACAAACAGAAAAAAGTGAACAAAATTGTGTAGTTAAAACGGGTTTTTTTTGGAAAACAACTGCTTTCAGAGTCATGAAAGCTATCAGTTATCTACTATTATTCAAATATCTGCTCATCTATTTTTCCATGAATACCAATCAAACCGTGTTATTCTACAGAAAAATAACCATAACCGTGTTATTGTACGACTAAAGAACAAAAAAGATAAAAAATTCTTTGAAATTCTTCAAGAAAGTAGAGTCGAATCCGTTAAAACCATAATCTACATCTTCAAGGATCATACTATTATCAATTTTGCTCTATTTTGAACGCCAATAATGTGATATATGAACTGTCAATAGCGTGATAATGTGACAAATTTAGAAAATGTGAAAAATGGGCAAACACCTAAAAATAAAATAAAATTTTAAATCTAGTAGTATCACAGCGAGAAAACCATAACTTAAGGCGTAAAACCGCATTAATGATTGGATTTAAATTCAGTAGAAAAAGGAAGCATTCTTTCATTGCTGACACTAATCTACAGGTTGACCAAATTAAGTGAAAAATGGAGGCAAAGTTCAATAAGCCATTACTTATTTAAAAAACAAATTTTTTTAAAAGTCAAAACGACCATAAGCTGTCAAGTAATCAACTAGACAAACTAATTTGGAGCCAATTAGGAACTCAATAGGACCTATTAACAGTGAGCTTTGATTTGAAATTTGCTTTGGAATAATATAAAAAAGATCGATTTTTTTTTTATAAAAAGACCGACTGATTACAATCCGAATTATTTTCGGATTGTAACAGTCCACGATTGGTCCAAAATTAGCCATGCTAATTCCATTTGTCAATTAACAACACTTAATTTTTCGAGTGTTATAGAAATAGATATTTTGTTATTTAAAAAATCAAAAATAAATGCCGCGTTTTTGATAATCAACGAGTAAAGTTAGCAAAAAACGGCAAAATTTTAATTACAGAGCACTCCCAACCGAAGTTGAAGGAGAAATGGCCCACTTTTGATTCTACAAAGAACGTGTTGGTGGTGTTTGGGTGTGTACTTCCTGCAAATTTAATCAAAGTGGACTAAAGAGACTTATTTCGTGCTGTTTTTGATGAAGAAATCTGAATTTTGAAATATTTAGCCAGAATTTTTGACAAAAAAAATTAAAATAGCCTAGAATGTTTCTTTTTGTCTTTAGCCAAAAAAATGAATAAACATTTTTAAGAGAAAATTTAAGAAATTTTAGCAAAATTGGCGAAATTGTAGTCGGAAATTCCGGAAAATGTGAATAAAATCAACGGAATTCACTCTATTTTCTCAAAAGTTTAAACCTCGATAACTCCCTGTAAAAAACAAAAATCAAAAAAATATTTTCAATTCCATATTCTACGTTGGACAAGCTTTCTAATGATACCAGTCTCAACTCTCTACGGTGAATATATCGATCGGCCAAAATTGACTGAACAAAAAAAAACCCATTTGAGTATATAGTTCCTCCCCCCTCAAGAGGGTAGGAACAATAACAACAGATACCTGTATTTTATTAAAGTACGGCATAAGTTCAACCAACAAAGACGAAATTCAAACTCTTAAAGTTTCCTCGAACAAAAGAAACTCATATAAATAGTTCCTCAAAGCATTCAAACTGTTCGGTTATTTTTTAATTTTTCCGCATTAGTCATTTCAATTATGTTTCTTTGGCATAAAATCAAATAGTTGATATTAATGCTTGTTCATATCATTTACTAGCACTTTTTGCATTCCATAAGTCTTATTTTGCAAAACAATATGTATTCTGTTATCAAAATTATTTCATATTTTAATTTGCGCCGAACACAAACAAATTGATTTGTTGGTTGTAAATGTTTATCGTAATTTAAAAAATGATGGAAAAAACGTTCTCATTCTGACCACATTCGATCATTGTTCCTTTTGCTATACACATTTGCACGGTTAATAGTTATCTTTCAAGGTTCTTGCAAGACGATCGATATTTTGCAGGATCTTGCAAGAACATCTTGCAGGACTATGCATCGTCTTGCAAAATCTTCCAAAAATCTTGCAAGGTGTTGCAAGATAACTATTCGATTTCGGCGGGGACAGATCTTATGTTCCCTCAGATTTTATAATTCAAAACCATTTATGCGGCAGCATTTGATAATGCTTTTTTCTCAATCAATCTTTTTGGGCCAAAATTTGAACGTGCAGACTAACTTTGTTGACAAATAAGGCCTTAGAGTTTGAATAGGGGTCAATTGGAGACTGAATTTTTTCGCATTAGTTTCTGCTATTTCAGAAAATTTTCTCAGCCCCTTGAACAAAATGTTCAAATATTTTTCCACCAATATTTTCCACCAATAATGGTTTGTATAGCTTGTGAAGATGTAGGAACAGCTGTTACAAATTACATAAAGATCTATAGTGGAAATGTATAAATATCAGTTTAAATACTATCATATTATACGGATGGGGCGAAAGCACCCTGGGTAAATACTGGCATACTATTCGGCTAGGGTCTGGAAACCATTAAAACTTTGTATCTCGATAGATAAAAAATATTTGAACATTTCATTTTCCCGTCAACCAATCGTGACGATAGTCACGGCTGCTAAAATACTACCCTGCTAAAGTTTTAGACGCAAAATGGCTATAGTAACGCAAAAAAGAGCAGTATTGGGGAATAATAAGAAAAAGGTCAGCTGAGAACAGGCCACTGAGGTTCCCCTGGTTTTCCGTTACGATTATACGCAGAAATCACAATATTATCAGTCTAAATCAGACTATAAGATGTTGAACAAACTCTCCCCGACTCTAATGTTTACTAACAGAGATACGGAGGAAGAGAACAGCATTAGTGAACAAATCAATAAAATTGAAGATTAGAGAATGGAAAATTACTTAGGTGTGGTTACGTAATACCGATTTAGTAATTGAGTGGGTGACTTTTTCCTCCTATTTAGCCTCTCCTTTTTTCCCTTTTCCTTTTAAGTTGATCCCTGCCCCATATCGCACTATGTTCATGATAAAAAGTTTGCTTGTCAGAATAATCAGAATAACTGCAGTGAAATTATTTCATGAGTTTCAGAATAAAATCAGAATTTTACTATGCGTTTTGTTATGAAATGGATGATTATGATCCAGCCCCTATCAAGTAAAGGGTAATTTCGTCCATTTTACCTGTTTAAATCCACAAAACGTATTTTAATACATGCAAAATGGCCTTACAGTGTGGGCTACAATGTATGGCAACAAAGGAACGATTATACTTATTTTTTTTCCTACTATTATAATATATATTATAGTAAATCATACTATAATAGAACATTATAATTGGTATTATACTTTACAATTCTTTATATCTCAAAGTTCCACAAATAAACACAACATTAATTAAACTCTATTTTAGGGGCACCGGTTTGTATAATGTATTTGTTAGAAATCATGGTCAGATCTCTGATCAGAATAAAAACAGCATAAAAATTCTATGATTCAGTACCGAATACTGAAATATCATGACACTTAGATCAGGGTTAGGAAAAGCAATTAAGTGAAAGGGTACCTTTGTCTACAGCACAAAGCATGATGAAACAAGACTCGAGGGAGGAAAAGTAGGTAGTCGCGAACATCTGACAAGCACAGATCGCGTCTCCAAACACCCACTTGCCCATAATCTCTGCAGCTATAGAGGGAGCCATACTCCCCAGGGCAATAAAGATGTCACACACACCTGTATAATGACGTCAGTAGCACACAAGCATGATCACATTTCACTCTTTTGTTAGAGAAGTAAGTAAAATTGGAAATACGAATTATTTAATAAAAACCTACAATATGAGAGCTGAAAATATCTTGAAATTACTTAAAATCTCTCGCGTGTGATTGATGCACGATTTTTAGAGCAAAAAATTTCTCGTGCAAAACTTCCAGATTTCCCAGAGCAAAAATTTCGGCTTTTCACTTTTTCCTGGGCCAAAAAATTCGGCTGCTTTATTTCAAGATTTCGGGGGCACGAAATTCTCGTGAAATAATACACAATTTCCGATAACGATAAATCGGTGTATGAACCGGTACTAGAACAAACATTTATGGAAATCACGAGAATAATTGTGTAACAGTTATTCTTTTGAGTAATTCAAACGAATAAAAATTGAGTCTGAATCCGATAAAATCATGTAAATCTATATCCGTTTTCATTTAGATAAGTTTTTTTTCATGTGTCCTTTTTTCAATTTTTAATCGTTTAATATTACAATTACGTATTCGAAAAGCGTCTTTGATCCACTTTACCCTCATTTGTTTACAGACTTTAACATATGTGTTTGTGCCCAAATCAATACTAAAAAATGGCTTAAAAGAATTAATAAGTGTTGTTTGTGGGTTTGAAGCGTATTTTTGTTGATATATGACTAACAGAAACGAATTCGAAAAACCGAGGACAAAAACGTTTGTTTAAATGAGAAAAGTATTGAAAAGAGCAACTTAAAAAAATGTCCGGGAAAAGAGCAATCATAACACCTTTTACGCCTCTCAATTATGAAATTTATGTTGCAGTGTTTAACCATGATCTTGGCAAGTTTAATCTAGAAATTTTCTTGATACAGCTTGATAAGATCATGGCAAGATCTGACCAAGATGTACACAGAAATTGTGTCCTATCAAGATTTGGTAAGATAATCCTTGTTTTGTCAAGACTTTCAAGATCTTGCATGTCTTGGTAAGGTGTATCAAGTTTCATTTCACTGGGGAGAATTTTTTAGTGGACAATAATTAAAAAAGACCAGAACAACCTGCTAGAGTCTCAAAAAGTTCTCATTACGAGTCAACGCCCCTAAAATATATTTGTGGAGTTTGTGATTAGAAAGTTCTTGTTGATTAATTGGACACTCCCACTCCTTTGGACACAAAAATCTAAGTCTTCAAGTCATCTTATTTTAGAGAATTTTTCGGCCATCGTTTGTTTACTGTTTGGGTTGACAAATAAACGAAATGCTATTTTGAAAATATTTCACGGTCAGACGCTTTATTGAAGTGAAACCAAAAAAATGCTAAAGAATTTACCGAAAGTGCTAGAACTATGTTATCATGCGAAACAATTAGGTTTTCATTTGTTTTGACTAGAAACCACAGGGAATTGCAGTGGAAATCTAGTTGGCTTTGATTGGCACATAAGGACCTTTAGATAAAACAGCTTAATAAAATATACAAATTCTACAAAAACCAGATGTTTTTTGGAAACAATTTTTTGCGGTATCAAAGATGCATCCAGCGTACCGACGAATAAAAAAAACAAATGTATTCAAAAACTATCTAAATTTCAGAGGCATTTTCTCCGAGCATGGGTAATCGGATCTGCAAGTATTGCAAAACGTATTCTCCGTACGGTAAGTAAGCCAGCTCATCAGACCATGCCACGAAATTTGAGGCAAACTTCTACGTGATGCAGTTTATCTTTTGTAATATTAAACAGTAGAACTCTATAATATAAAATACGACAAAATAACTTTTTGAACTTTTCAACTTTTTGAGGATATAAAAAGTTAAAAGTTTACTAGTGAATCGTTGCGCGAGAGTATTTTCAATTGAGCAGTGACTTTCTAATATTTTTTGCTGAATATGTTCCAACAAAAGTTGAGAAACAAGGTTTTAAGTTTTAAATTTTTTTTTGTTTTCATAAAGATCGCTCGGCAGAGCAAGGTAAGCAAGAAAACACGCCTCAAAGGGGCACAAATTATAGTGGAAACAAAAAATTAACCTTGTCAGATGTTTCAAGATTTGTATGAAAGAGCTTATTTTATACAATCTTTTATATCAATAAAAATGGCAACATCTAGCGCTATTTGGTTTAACGAAATAATCCTTCCTTATCCAGCAAGAGAAAATTAAATTTCAAAAACATTGTTACAAAGAAAAATGTTGTTTCAATCTTGAAAATATCATTAGTAAAACAATTCACCCAATAAATCATGTCAGAATAGAAAAAAACCTTTCGAGATCCCTCCGAAGTCCTTGAAAACAAAATTTTCTTTTGAATTGATTGAACTACTACACTATTGTTGCCATAAAAAATCTTTCGTTTTTAGAACGTGCTAATTTTAGGGATTAGCATACTGAAGATTACTTAAGTGTATTAAAAAACAATTGAAATACGATCGTGTGATGCTACTTCAATTAACAGGACAAATCTGTTTTTCTATCGGAAATTGAACAAAAAATTTGGAATAGAAGTTTGTCAATAAAAATGGAATCGGTTGTGCGAAAAAAAGCCTTCGAAAAGTTAAGTTTTCTTCAAGTTTCTATTTATGAGTAGAAAAACGGAGTCAAGTCTCAGTGAGTAATGATTCAGTGAAATTGCAAGTCTTGGATCAGTATTGTATCAGAGCTCTGAGCATGTCACTTTTTAGACTTGACACGTCTTGAATTAAGTCTTAAGTCTTGTGAAGACATATCAAAACTTGCTCCAGACTTGTAAAGTCTAAGTAGTGTCTTGGCCCAGACTTGGCGAGTCTTCAATCAAATCTTCAGGTCTTGGCCACGTTTTGGCAAGTCTTGATTCAAATCATGCTTTTCAAGACTAGCAAAATTTGGTTAAAAATTCGTTACGAGAAATTTGCTAATCTGACTAAGTGAATTCTGAATTGAGCATATACCAACTTCAAATGTCCCTTATATTCACCCCGAAACCATTTTTTTTCAATGGGCAGAAAAAGTGCTCATGCCCAGGTTGCCAACCTTAGACGAAACTTTGAAAACTTACTAAGACTTATACGGTGCCGTAGAAATCTTACAAAACTTTGTACGGCACCGTTTAAGGCCGTAATAAGTTTTCTCCGGCACCGTAGCCAATTGATGTAATTACAAATTGTAAATTCGAAATTCTTAAAATCGACTTTAAATCTATCGCTTATCTCATACAAGTCACTTTTTCATTTTTTGGCACTGGTTATAACTTTTTAAATCTCTGAAAAATTACAAAACTTAGTACAATGCCGTATAAGGCCGTATCAAGTTTTGTAATTTTTCTAAGGTAATGTTTTCGAACTTCAATTTGTTCTGCAGGTAAGCTTGATGGTCAAAAAATTTATCTCGAATCAGTTCGAAATAGCAAAACCCTGTTACGCCTCTTCCAAGGCCGTACCGAACTTTGGAAGTCTAATGATATCTTTTAGAGTTCATGTCATTGATCAAGCAGAAAAAAATTCAATTTTAAAAATCCATCGAAAGCGTCAAAACTGAGACTTTGTTCCAAAGAAGACCAATGGTTACGTATTATGTCTCAAAAATGACGAGCTCTAAAATGAAGTTCGAAAAAAAAATTTGCGGTTTAAGTGAATCAGATACAATTAGCACTGTTTTTAACATGAAACTGTCAGTACCACTTACATAGCTGCTAATTAATTCCCTGATTACAAACAAAGTGTTTATAAGAAAGAATAGAAAAATTATTTGTTTGGTTTGCGTTCTGTTCAATTAAATCTGTTCTGGTTTCAGAAATTTTTTTTTTCAAATTTTGGCTCATTTGAAAGTTCATTTTCGAGCTTTTTTGAGCATTCACAACAACAAAAGTCCTCTTGCAGTTCTAGAGTCAGATTACTTAAACTATTTACAAGAATGATTTAAGAAGAATCATCAAATGCGCAACAATAAATACATTTGATCGCTTTAAAAAAAGTAAAGCAAGATTTTTATACTTTTTCAAAGTTCTCTATAGTTTTGGCATCTAAATGACTAATCAACAATGCAATTTTAATGCGATTAGCGAATTTTAAAAAAAGGTCTTTTTCATCGGTTCAAGGAGTTGTCCAAATCAAACCAAACTCGGTATGGAGTATCATCAGTGTAATTAGAGTGTAAAGCAAAAAATAGTATAGCTTGTCTAGGAAAAAAGTTTGTTTTTCATACTGAAATTTGCGAATTTCGCGATTAGCGAATTTTAAATTTTTTTTAAAATAACGATTTATTATGCTTTGTTTTGTTTGGAGATAGAGTTCAAGCCTGGTATTTTACCTAGTGCTCTTCTCAAGGTCTCCTATAGTTGTTTGTTTGTAACTCCGCCGTAGCCGGTCCCCAGCCCGGATGAGAAAGGAGGAGGGAAACACACCCAAAACATACTGGAAAGGTCTCAAGAAGTCGGTTTTTCAACTTGACTGGAGCCTTTTCCGACAATTTTCCAGCTATTATTTGACATTAAAAACCTTATTAATCTTGGTACGGTCTTAGTACGGTACCTTAGAAATCTTAGTACGGCCTTACTACGGCCCGTAGAAAACTTAACAAGATCTTAGTACGGTTTTGATCAAAGACTTATACGGTGCCGTACTACGGCCTTACCAAGTTTTACAAGTTCGGGCAACCTGGGTGATCAGTGTCTAAAAAAGTGCTCATGATCAAAACTTTGTCATTCTCCATCACTTGAACTTTGTGGAAGTGCTCGTGTTGTCTTGTGCAATTTTTCACTTTGGAGAGTTTTTTAGGCAGGCCACTGTAAAAGGCGGCCTTCTTCTTTCGTAACCAAACTGAAGCAAACCTGATAAAAACTGTGCTCAAAACTTGACCTAAAAACTTGTCAATCTTTGGCCAAGAATTGAACAAGAATTGTCAAGTTTTGGCCAATACTTGCTCAACACTTGTCAAGTCTTGGCACAGACTTGCTGAAGACTTAAGACTTGATTTATGACGTGCCAAGTCTGAAAAGTGACATGATCAGGGCTCTGATACAGTACGGATCCAAGATTTGCAATTTCATTAAATCAGTACTGATTAAAACTTGACGTTCAGTCCGATCTACAAAACACCAATTAATTTCGTAAAATGCATCCACTCCTCCAGTACTTCAATTTCCCTATTTTCAGGATGAACCCATTACATAGTAATAAATAATGTATATCACGTCAGTTTGTCTGCTTGCCTGGGGTGGGGGTGGGGGTGGGGTGCCGACAGGTGCAACAGAAATGAAAGAACATCACAGTAAACAATTCTAGGATCCGATGTGAAAAAAAAGAGGGAAAAGTTAAAACTCACCAAGTCCAACCATGAGGAATCCTGGAATGGAGTGAAGCTTCTTGCAGCCGAAGACTGCGGCTATGATGACCAGACTGCTGAAGAGAATTATGAGACAGAGTACCAACAACAGTCCCACCTCCATCACGTGGAACCATTGGGACACTGTCAACACAAGTATTACGTCACACTCCTCCACCATTCCCACTACTATACACTCCTACCACTACTCGTGAAATGTTCTGGATTTGTTCAGATAAGATCCAGTCTAATCAAGATGCTGTTTAACCATAAGATATCATCACGATTTTTCTCAAATTTTTGGTCAGAATTTCGAGTTCCCAAGATAGTTCAAGTAAGTATCGTCAAGCTCTGTTACCACTATTCTGTAACTAATTCTTCTGGAATGTTCTCGACGATTGTTCACATCACATCTATTCAAGATCTAATCAGGATTTAATACGAATTTTTAATGTCCCCAGTCCTCGACAAGATAGTTTAAGTCAATTTGGTAAAGCGTGACAAGATGTTGCATGTTATAAAAAGGTGTATCAAGTTTCAGGTCATTGGGTAGATATAGTATAAGGTGTAGTAATAATAAAAGTGAATTCAGAAAAGTGTAGTAATAATAAAAGTGAATAAGGATTGTCGTGATAATAGACGTCTGTGAATATTGAAGCTCACATGTATAACCTAGTGATTGAACGGTTCAAATTTTTGCATAACTCGGAAATTCGTTAAAACCATCGTGATCTCCTTTTCAAGTGCTAAAATTGTCAATAAACGGAGAAAATGGTTTCTTAATAGAGGGGTTCCGGTTTTCAATTGAAGAAAAATCTACTTTTGTAGTCGTTTTTCATTAAAAAAACGACCAGAGATCTTATGTTGAGAATCGTTGTTTTGCCCGTTCATTTTAATGTATAATATTGTCATTTCGATTGCTAATTTTTCATTAAATTGTATTCTTCGTCAATTTCGTTTCACATTTTTTACCATCTCGTCTGTTAAGAATTTTGCCCTCACTTTTTTGTGAAAAACGCTGGTTTTATCGTTTGTTGCCCTTTCTTACAAAAAACAAGAAAAATGATAGCTTAGTACAAATAACAAACAATTTTTTTTTCTACGAATCGAAAAACAAAAAACCATAGAAAAACGACATAAACAACGATTTTCTGCTTTCTTCTCTTATTTCTTCTCTCTTAAATTTAGTGTCAACAATTTTTCTGAATATAATCGTGTTTTAAATCATATGTTTATTTTTGAGTATAGATTTACCAGAAAAGTACTCAACGTGTCATACTTAATGTAAGACAAAAAAAAATAAATGAGTGCAAGTGAACAATAACGACAACTATTCGAAGATTAAAATAAACTATTTTGAACACCCATTTCTGAAAAAAAAGCACTGAGACAACGAATATGATGTCGTTGATTCCGGGACAATTTCGATAGTGTATTATTTTTGTTTTTTCTCGTGTTGTCAACATTTTTTGAATTGACTTTCTTCTGACTTTTTTAAATTTAAAACATGATGCTAGAAGGCAATTTGAACAATCATATCACCATATAAAAAGTTATTTGTCTCTGACCAACAAATTTGCTTTAAGAAAAATTCTGCATCATCATACGCAGTTTCGTTCTTTTTTCAATTGGATTTCTTTGGTTTGATTTAAATCCTGCTTTTTTCATCTATTTAATTTTTACAAAAAAAAAACAAATTCATTCATCACTAGTTTAGAGGACTAGTAGTTTGCGATTGATTGAAATCTAAAGAAAATTACATCCCCTTGACAAGATAACCTATCAAAATTTGATCATAATTAGAAAGGTAACTAATTAATGTTGTCCAGCCACAAATTTTAACATATGTATTTCAAAAACAAGAATCTTAAGTAAAAGACTAAAAAAACTTTCTTTTGGATTGGTCAGAAATAAGGAATTGCAGCATTTCAGTAGCATTGGAACATACGCTGTTGTTAATAAAGTTTTCTCTCTATCTGAATACCTTGATAATGTCTTTGAAGGAAAAAAGAATGTTTCTTAAAATAATTTCGAAGAAACGGTGAGATATAATCAGACGAAACGGCTTAATTTAGTTAATTGGTTTCAATGCTACCGCTATTGGCCATACTGATAAAAAAAACCTTGAAAAAAATATTCGACAAGTGATGGCTGAAAACCCAAACTCAGATAACAAATAAATGGATTCAGAATAATAGAAAGATATCACTCATGATTGTAAAAACTCTTTTAAAACAGGCCACGCTAAAGGTTTTTTCATGACGTGGACAAAAAAATTTAAGAATAAAGGCGTTTATTAGGAGAAAAACTCAAATAAAAAGCTGTACAAAAATTTTAAGCACTTTAAATAAGGAGATTGCGTTGCGAACATCAAAGAAGGAGAGAAAATTGAAAGGTTTTTGACGGGGAAAAGAAGTAAACAAAAATGCTCGCCCATTCAAACTGGAAATTGTGGGTGGGGGAGGGGATAAATTTGGTTTTTAAAACAAAAAAACCACAAATTTAAATGTCACAACATAATCGCCCCCGCAAAAACTGAAGATTTAGAGAGAAAAAAATGCATAATAAAAACAAGAAAAAGTCACCGCAGCAACATTAAAACGCAAACAAAGAATATTATGGAATAAAAGTGGCTAAAGCGCAAGTTTAATGGTACATAAGAGGGAAGTAGAAAGGTAAATAAACGCGAACCAATTATCTGACTGAAAAGTTATATAAAAACAATTTGATCACATTTTCTACCTGAAAACTGGGCCTCAAAGAAGTATCTTTTTCGGACTGATATCAAAGTGCGGATCGTTTCAAGTTCTTTTTTTGTCCAAAAAAAACGTACTCAATGATTTTTACTTTATGATTCGCTTTACAGCCGAAAAAGTATAGAGAAAGATAAAAAGGCAGATTTTATAATGAAATAACAAAAAGAGCCATTTTGATTTACTAATAAACGCTTGGTTCTGAATCAATAGATTACAGCAAGCATAAAAGGTTGCGTGTTTTGGTTAAGAAACAAAATAAAATAAATAAAAAACAAGAGAGAGAGAAATAAATGTGTATGAATTGATAGAATTGAGATCACGCGCGGCGGCAGAGACGGATGAAAGTCTAAAGCCGAAACGGTATTAAATTATAGCCTCTTATGTGCCAACACAAATGAAAAAAGAGTAAATCTAATTCTTCAATTCAGATTTTTCGTCAACAATTATTCACTTAGTGTATATTTAAGAAACTCCGTTTAAAACACCACCAGTACCGCCACCAACACCAACATAAAAAATAGCGCTTTGCAGGAAAGCCATTCAAAAAGCGGCCGCATCTTTTTCTCTCTACCGCAGGAAGTGAAAAATCACGGCTTGTTCATTCCTTTTGTCATTACAAATAATATACCTTCCTAACCAATATTATAAAGAGTATAAAGCCTTCTTATACAACCCGCCCGGGCAAAGCGCCCCAAGGAGCGAGCGGGCGAAATCAAGATCCCTAGCGGGTTACCCCAATCACGGCGGGTACTAGCGAGCAGTTTCATAGCGCCCTCTACCCGTCTCGTTTTGCACGCTTATCGTAAACCTATACCTGGGCCACCCTACACCATTGGGGTGTAGCAAAATGCAGTTAGGAAAGGTACAGGCGGGAATTGGGCTAAATGGGTACCGCAAAATGTTTGCCTTTTCCCTCTCATTTAAAAGAGGGCGAAAGCGAGGGAGCGGTTTAAATTGGGTCTCGAAAGATTGATTCGAGATCGCATTTCCCTTTACGTCTTTTGTAGCAATTCTACTGTCAAATATCAAATTTCATTACCTTCATAACTGTTGTTATTACGTGAGGGGCTGCTCTCACTCTCCCCAGCCGAGTTTTGGGCTAAAATGTCTGCAGCTACTTTTAAAGCCTTTTCAGTCACTGGAACAATTGATGGCGTGGCCAGTTGGAGCCCCCCAAGCGTCTCAGAGGTCATAATTCCCCTCTCCCCATCGTTTGGTTTTCCACCAATTAGATCAACTGGTTCTGAGCTGACACTGGATTTGCTCATTTTGGCTGCGATAAATTTAGCCGAGTATAATTATCCACGAACGTTGAATAAATTTGTAAGCAAACAAAAAGATTATCAAAAATTATGCAAGGTTTGTGCAAAATGAACTAAATTGCTAAACTGATCAAAATTTTTGAAAAAAAAATCTTTTCAACAATGATTTAAATCAGTGGTATTTTAACTTGAATTGTTTTTGGCAGTATCGATCCGTGTAATTTGGCGCTTAAGTGTAATTTTTCTCGGCCAGTTTGTAAAGTCCACCACAGTTTGTATGTAAGTGGTCAAAGATAAAATGTCTGTGAGAAAATAAGGATAAAATTAGTAGAAGAAATCAGGATAAATTACAAGTTGATCCACAATTTAACTTGTTTTTATATTCATGATCCGTGTAATTTAGCTCTTTGCTCAAGGATAACAATCGCAAAGTTATTAAACCTTTTCCCATAAAATTGATCGTTCTATCAAGTTATTTAATTCCCGCTTTAACAACTTGAACCGCGAAATCAAGAGAAAGTGTAATAACAAAACTGTCTTTCTGTATCGCAAAATTTAGCAGAATTTCACTTTAAGAATTGCAGCACCATTAAATAGTTTGAGAAAATGTCCGCCGGTTCGGTTTAGCCAACTTGTAAAATCGTAAATATTTCAGGCGTTAACTTGTTAACTTCGAATTAACTTGTTCATAAACTTTTCTAGGAGGGGTTAGTAATTTTTAAAAATTTTCACTTCCGATTTTACGCTAGCCAGCCTTTGAATGTGGTTTGTGTTGCATAATCAAAGCGAAAAGAACATCATCTAAAACAAACATGAGTAAACATTTTTCAGTGAACGATAGATGAGCAAAAAAATCATTATAACATTTACATTTATAAAGTGGTTAAATGAATGTTAAATTTTAGCAACACCCTAGGGACACCCTACTCCATATCGGCAGCAGATAACACACATACCCCCCCCCCCCTTACAAACGCACACACACACACACATGACTTATAAAAAGTAACAGAAAAGTAACATGAAAAAAATGTCCTTGACCATCATCAAAAATACAATTTTCCATAAAAATTAGCCGCAGTTTTTGTTTTCGTTTTAAATAGCAAAACAGCAAAAAAATTCTCAAAAAGGGGACAAAAATTTCTTTAGTTTAACAAAACATCGGGTAAAAGTTAGTTTTTAGCTACTAATAGTTGAACTATAAATCTGGTCCAATGAGCCATTTATTTAAGGAAGACCCTATTTGCCCTCTTTTTACAGCATTAAGGATTATAAAACTAGGACTCCGTGCGAAGTAGACTTACCTAATTTTACACGACTAAAAGACTAAGGAAAACACTAAAGAAGAACTTCAATTATAACAGGGGATAATATGAAATACGCTGGAAAGAGATATATACACATAGTGCAAAAGCTATCAGAAGACTGGATAGAATAATGTGAGCAAGCAAACTTTAAAAGCGAAAAAGGTCTTCTCAGTCTGTGATTAGTGCAGAATATGGGGAAAACGCGTTTCTGGTTTTCATCTGCTGAAACCATCTGGGGTTAAGAGCTTTATTCGAGGTGTACATTGCAGCTGAAAACCTGTAGAATGTGTTAATGTCCGTCGAGTGAAATTTTCAACTTGCGCAATCAGCCATCAATTTGGTTATGGAGCCAGTAAGAGAGCCAGTGACAGGGTGCTCTGGCTAATAACCTCTTGTCAATGTCACTTATCAGTTTCCAAATTTTGTTCAGCTGTCATGTAATGAAATTAACCCAGCTCGGTGGAGAAGTGTAGTCTGTGCGTCTGCTTTTTTGATACAAAGCTAGTTTTGTGGATCACGAAAGAACACCAGAAACGCCGAATCTAGAACAAGACGGGCTGCAATTGCTCTTGGGCAGATGTCTTCATTGCAATGAGGCTGCATTGCGATGAGACGATTGTAGGTCTCCTTCTCCGAAGTCGAGGTAGTGTGGTTTGCGATTTCATTCGCAATCCAGTATCGATAGAGCAAGTTGAATGTATGGCCGTACATACATTTGATTGCTCAATCTCCGATGCAGGCGATGCTGAGTACTCAATAGAGGTAAGTTTTGGCGGTGTGTATCCGCGCACAGGGGCGCAAAAAGAAATCAATTTTGGATCGGGTCAGAATTCCTCAAGCTGCCTTTGCAATACTGCGGCTCCCCGATGTACGAGAGGTTGAGGTAAGTGGGAGGTGATATACGTGTTCTCGTAATGAAAAAGTATGTTTTTCCGGTTGAAAAGGCGCAGGACAAACTGTTGATTGTGCATATTCTGCTGCATCTTGGTTCTATTAACACGATGCAATCAGTTATTTACATCCAATTAGATTGGATGAAAAACACCAAATTGGAGACAGAAGTGGTCATACTTCTGGTACTCACGAAAGCGAGCTCTCTCCCGCGTATACATCGTGTTGATATATTTCTTGGCCCGCTCCGTCAACGCAAAGATGTACTTGGAAGTGTTCCGAAAGCGTTTCGTGAAGCGGGGATTGAAAAGAAAAGGCAGACATTCAAGATCGCGATCACGTCCTTATTTTGTGTTCTCATTCTCAAAATGTTCCATGGTACAGCTGACAGCGGCATTCTTCAAGGTATGTTTTGACCGGGTTGGCAATGAAGATGATCCCCTCCGGTACGTTTACTCCAATTTCAGTTATGATCTGGAGAGTTTTCGTAAACGGTTGATATGAAAAATTGGGCCCGCTGCTCTGTCATACCTCCTTTGCGTCGGAGCAAAAGGACTGGCCCGGGTCGAGGAATTCGTCAAAATTTATGTAGGAAATGCGCTGACAACCGCTGAAAAAAAATATTTTTCAGCGGATTAATCTTACATAATTATCCGCTTAATGTGCTGAATTTTCAGCACCTTTCTTACATAATTTCAGCACTTTTCAGCACCTTAAGCGGATAATTATGTAAGATCTAACTGCTGAAAGTATAATTTTTTAGCGGCTGTCAGCGCATTTCTTACATAATTTTCAGGACTTCTGTTACAGGACTTATGCTGAGGAAAAAAACCAAATTAATTGATTGAATGAAACCAGGTAACTTAAGAATAATTATGTTCCTTCCGTTAGATATGATGAAAGTGGGACGCTTTTCGCTCGGTCTGTTGTCCAAAAAAATGAATTATCATTAAAAAAAACCATGCAGAGTTTTGATTGATTAGTGGCTCTTCAGAAGTGCAAAAGGTGAAGGAGCCTACATGCTGACTACGTTATAAGCAATAGTGAACAAACAAATTGCACGTAAAATTAAGTAAGAAAAGTGCTGAATCCGCTGAATTTAAAATTTTCACAAGTGCTGAAATTATGTAAGAGAGTTGCTGAATCATATGCTGATTTTATGTAAGAAATGCGCTGAAAGGTGCTGAAATATTTTTTTTCAGCGGATTCACCAAGTGCTGAAAATATGTAAGAAAGGTGCTTAATCATGTGCTGATTTTATGTAAGAAATGCGCTGAAAGGTGCTGAAATATTTTTTTTTCAGCGGATTCACCAAGTGCTGAAAATATGTAAGAAAGGTGCTTAATCATATGCTGATTTTATGTAAGAAATGCGCTGAAAGGTGCTGAAATATTTTTTTTCAGCAGATTCACCACCAAATTCTTAATTTTCAGCGCATTCAGCACAAATCTTACATAATTTCAGCGCATTCAGCGGATTTCTTATAAAAATTTCCGCTTACAGCTGCTGACTCCTCGACCCGGGGGGGGGGGCGGACTGGTTTACAGCAGGACTGTGAGCCTTTGGTTGGCTAATTGTAGGCCAGTGCGAGCTCAGTCTCTGGGTGAAATATCGAGGTGGCTGACGTCTAAG
>NW_027451566.1:0-53114 GCF_964194025.1 Convolutriloba macropyga
TTTTTTGTTAATATTAAATTTATTGTTTTTTAGTGTTATTTTTACTACAATACGTATTATTATTATTATTATTATTATTATTATTATTATTATTATTATTATTATTATTATCATTATTATTATTATTATTATTATTATTATTATTATTATTATTATTATTATTATTATTATTATTATTATTATTATTGTGTGTTTTTTTTGTTTTTTTTAATTTTTTGATATCTACTAATATTTTAAGTTTTATTTGTGTTAATTTTAATAATTTTATTACTTTTATTATTATAAATATCATAATTATTATTATTATTATTATTATTATTATTACTATTATTATTATTATTTTTATTATTATTATTATTATTATTATTATTATTATTATTATTATTGTTACTATTTTTATTTTTATTACTATTATTATTATTATTATTATTATATTATTTACTATTTTTATTTTTGTAATATTATTATTATTATTTTTATTATTATTATTATCGAAATTATTATTTTTATTATTATATTTATTAATCCTTTTTATTAATTTTATTAATATTTCATAAATTTTGTTCTTATTGTTATTGTTTTATTATTTCTTTTATTTTCATTGCTTTTATTTTTTTTCCTAGTAAAGTTATTTTTCATTATTTTTTTAATATTAATTTCTTGCTACTTTTATTTTAAAGGTATTTTTTCCAATTTTTTTGAATTTTTATACTTGACACAAGTGTTTATGCGAACTGAGGGGGTCTGGTAAAGTTTTAGTTGAATATCTCCAATATAATCCATGGACGGTAGACGACAGTTATCAGAGAAAATTTGAATTTCTTTGGCAAAATCAATATCTTACCAGCAGTGAAGTAAACGAAGAATCTGAAATAATTAGTCAGAAAAATTGGATCGTCTGGATTTGAGTCTCCCCCTTCGACCTTAAAAACTTGTGTACATGTTCTCAGTCAGGTATTTTGTTTTCAAACTATCAAATCACAAATCGACAGCAATTTGTGAATAAAATATGAAAAACATCATTACATTAAGTGGCCAATTTCCGAAAAAGCAATTTTCAATAAATTTTTTGTTTTTTGGAAATGAAACCATATTGAGCATATAATTAGCTTATAACTTTATTGACCAAATTTTATTAGTAATTGCTTGAGACCAAATTTAAAGACTTAATTTTTCTGTGGGAAATTAACCACCAATTTTCTTCTCAACCCAGAATTAGTATCAAGAGAGATATTTCTGAAATTAATCACTAAATAGACTCTAATATGAAAATGACTTTAAAATGAAATAGACTTTAAAAATGAAAAGACTAATAAAACTCGACTTTGCTGGTTATTAAAACACTAATGGTGGACCCATGAAAAGACCTTAGCTGGACTTTCTTCGTTATGAAAAGACTTTAGCTCGACCCATGAAAAGATATTAGCTCGACTTTAACAAGGAACCTCGACCGTGTAATTATAGTCAATATTGCCCCCCCCCCCCCCACTAGACTTTTAAAGTCTTTTTATAAGTCGAGGTCTAGGCCTGGGCTTTCTTTTCTTAACTTTGATATTGTATGCTTGCGAATGGGAGGAATTTAAAGAAATTTGATCTAAATTAGCCTAGTGTCACTCGTCTCCACACGCTTTTAACTCTATTCCTAAAACATGGTGAAAAATCCCGACAAAATCGAGTATGTATACTCGATTTTTTGGACATGGGCCCCGTAATTTAATGCATTTCATCACAAAGAAACGTAGAGGTTGAAATACATTGTGTAAAAATTTAATGAAGTGTATGTTTTGTTGGATTTGCCCATAAACTTTGGCTATTAATGCAAATATTTTAAACTAACTTGTTTTTAGACGTCGACGAGTGTGAAATGAACAGTTGTGGGGATGATAGCGTTAGCTGTTCCAACTATGCAGGAGGCTACTCGTGCGTTTGCAAAAGTGGCTTTTGGTTTGATCAGACAAATTATGGTGCTTCTTGTACAGGTAAGACGGATAATTTTTGTTCCGACCCCTCTTGAGGGAGGAGGAACTATATACTCAAATGGGTTTTTTTTGTTCAGTCAATTTTCGCCGATCGATATATTCATCGTAGAGAGTTGAGACTGGTATAATTAGAAAGCTCGTCCAGCGTAGAATATAGAATTAAAAAGATTTTTTTAATTTTCATTTTCTACAGGGAGTTATCGAGGTTTAAACTTCTTAGAAAAGTAGAGTGAATTCACGATGTTTTTATTCACATTTTCCGAAATGTTTGCCTAATTTTTCGTCAATTTTGCTAATATTTGTTAAAATTTTAAATAATAGTGTCGTTGATTTCATTTTTAAAGACAAAAAAGGTTTGTCGATTATTCTGATTTAATTTTTTTTGTCAAAAACTTTGTATAAATATTTCAAATTTCAGCCTTTTTCATCAAAAACAGCACGAACTAAGCTACTTTAGTCCAATTTGATTAAATTTGCCGACAGTACATCCCGAAACAACACTAATACAATCTTTCTAGACTCAGAAGGGGGCTATTCCTACTTCAACTTCCGCTCAGAGCGCTCTGTAATTAAAACTTGCCGTTTTTAGCTAACTTTACTCGTTGATTATCAAAAATGCAGATTTTATTTTTGAGTTTTCAGCTAACAAATTATCTATATCTACGACATTCGAAAATCAACTGTTCCTAACGGACAATAAGCATCAGCAGAGCTAGTTTTGGCCCAATCTTGGACTGTTACAATCCAAAAAGAGTTTGCATTGTAAACAGTCGGTCTTTTTTTTTTGAAAAAAGACCTTTTTTTTTTAATATTAAAGAACAGAACATTTATATTTATTTAGAGAACCATTAAAGCTCAGTAGTGATAAGTCCAATTGGCTTCCTAAGCAGCTACAAGCTAATGCATTTAAATTTTTACTTGAAAGTTTATGATCATTTCGACCTGTAATAATAGTTGATTTTTAAAGAAATAATGGCTTAATGAACTTTTCCTCTATTTTTTCTTAATTTGGTCAACTTGTAGCTTAGTGTCAGCAAATAAAGAAAGCTACTTCATTCTACTTATTATCGTTTGCGGTTTTAAGCCTTAAGTTATTTTTTTCTGGCTTTGATACTACTAGATTTCAGATTTTTTTTGTTTTTAGATATTTGCGTTTCCTAGTCACATTTTTTCACGTTTTCTAGTCACATTATCACATTATTGACAATTCCCATATCTTATTATTAGCGTTCAAAATAAAGCACAGTTGATTATATTAAAATCCTGAAAGATACACCTTATCGTTTTAACGGCCTCCACACTTCTTTCTTGAAGAAATCAATTGAAATTTTTTATTTTGTCTTTAACTGTCGTATTTACTTTGTCGTTTCGGTCGTATGAAACTTCCTGTATAGTGATAGGTTTCACTGGATTTTCATAAAAAAGTAGATGAGCCGAAATTCTGATAATAATAGATAGCTGATGGCTCTACTGACTTTGAAAACAATCGTTTTCCAAAACTAAAAAAAAAAAACTTTTTAACTTCGCAAGTTGGTTCTTTTTATTTTTCTTTTTTTTACCTAATGTCCTTTAATTACAGGTCAAATATGACATTATGGGTGTCAAAGGAAGGTGTCAAAATGGATTGATGTCCCAAAATCTGTTTTTTTAAAGAATGCGTTATGAGCTTATTGGCTTCGACACCGGTTTTTCACAAAAAAAAGTAAATTAATTTGATTTTTGTCTTATTTTACGTTCTTTTTGTAGACGCAAGACATATTCTGGATAATTGCAGGTCTCAAAATTTGCCTTTGGATAAATAAACGACCCTATTTAAATGTTTTATTTTGTAATTTATGTCTTTCATGACCTTGGATATAATTTTGTTTCGAAAAAAAATCAAAATTATTACATACTTTCGCCCTTTTCTCTTTTTTGTCTACTTGTTACGTAGTCTCACTAAACAATGGCTACATACTACATTATCGCTTTTTGAAGATAGAGCAATCGAATATACTTAGAGGGCCAAAATATGGCTTGACGTTTTTGACAGCGTTTTCTGGCAAATTTCAATTGAATTTTTGTTTGTTGTTTTTTTGTTGTTCTTTTTAGCCGCTTTATAAAATGAATAAGGACAGGTCCTAATGCCCTTCTATAGAAGCATTGGTAGTCGTAAACCTTTGGGATAATTTACTTTATTTCTATTGGTTTTCATTACTTTTAATTGTTTTAAAAAGATAAGCGAATTTTTTAGCTTTACTGTTTTTGTTCTTTTTTGTCTAATTGTTGCCGAACCTTTTTATGGACTGGTCCATATCTTTTGTGGTGATTTATAAGTTATTTTCGTTTAGTTTTAGGTTTACTTGACGGTATGTTGACTTTGTTATTAAATTTAGTTTTTAAGAGGGACATAAATTTTTTGATGTAATTAATGTTTGTTGTTGTTGTTTGATTTTGCTGTTCGTCTTGACTCGCTTTCTTAATATTGACATATTACAGCAATCTAATGCATCAATTTTTACTCCACTGAGTTATTTGCTTTGTAGGCTATCTTATCGTTCATACAGAATTTTTTGGAAAAGACTTGGACTGTTTTGGGATTCCCAAAAAATAATTTTTGGGTTTTTCTATCTGTTCCTCATTTGGTAGACAATTATGCCAAAATTGTGGATGGGCGGGGTCGGAACCTTATGTGCCATCGCACATTACCGAGCCGCCTTGTTCTATTTAATTGTCAAACATGCAAAATGAACAGCGCCTGAACAGCGCCTTGCAAAATGAACAGCGCTGTTGCAAAATGAACAACGCCTGAACAATTTAATCCCTTTTCTGATGCAAATTTGTTTTGAATTTCATGTATTTTGGACATTTGAATAGAATATCCATAGAAACAATCAAAACTAAGCCAAATTGCTCTCTATTGATACTTCCATGAACCCGATAATTTTTTGTTGTATACAAAGCTTTCAAAATTATCACAGACTGAATCCAAACTATAGGTTAATGAGCGCAATATTACTTATTTGAATACTGTGGGTTTTCAGGGCTCGCTTCTTGCACATAGTGCATATGGTGAGGAACAAGACATATTATGATGTAAAAATATAATCTTCTTCGATTTTTTTTGCTGTTTTTTTGCTGAGCGTTATTGTTGTCTACATAAATCAGCCCACAGAAAAAATTGAAAAAAAAAAACAGGAAACTTTCAATATACGCTTTCGGTAAACTTTTATCAGATAATTTGCCTTTGAAACCAACTTTAATTAAAAAAATTTGAAAGTTTTCTGCCACTTTTGATAAAATATTCGCACGCTTCAAATCCTCTGTGACCCGAATTTTGGGCAATTGTAACCAACTGCTTTGATCTGACCTTTGTCGCTCAAATCAACGTTTGGTCAGTCTCAAATGCGCTCAACTTTGCTTTTGATCAGTTCCATTCATAACGAAACAATCTTTCACAAAGCCATGAACGATCTCCCGAGCCTACATACTCTCAAACTCTCTCAACACAAATTTAGTTGAGAATGCTCTCGACTGTGCTCGAGAATGATCTTACAAGAAGTTCTTTTGGTCTCGGACCTCAGACTGGGGACTGCGTTTGGATCTTTTTATGGTTTCGTTGAGCCAGCCTCATCTACGTATCTACATAGCAAAATTTTTCTGGCAAAGCGATGAAGGATGGCCCTAGCTAAGATTTAATGAAATTATTCTGTTGACTAAGCCCCTTTTGGCTTTTTGAGTCATGTCCCTATCAATTAATGCAGATTATCTCAACTCCTATCATTCGATACCACGGAATAGTTTTGACCTGAGGCTACTTTCACCTTGACATCTAATTCTAACGTGATCTAGCCCTCGAACACAACCATCATCTTGTCAATCAGGATAAGTTAACCCCGGTGATGAGAAGGTTCAAATCTTGCAAGAATTTTGCAAGATGGTTAAAAGTTTGCAAAATTCTTGCAAGTAAATTGCAAGAAGTGTGAATCAAGGCAAAAGATAAACAAGGGTACAAATGTTTAAGAAAACAGCTTTGAAGCAAAATATTGTTCATAAAACAAGTTACCAAAACTAAAATCGATGAAAACGTTTTGACCCGGATTCACAATCTTGCAAGTTTTTAAGTTCTGCAAAAAAATTTGGAAGTTTTGAGTATTTTTGGAAGCTACAACTAACTGAAAACCCAAATTAATTGTCTGTTGCCAGCATTTTGGATCAGCAGAACTGATTCTAATTGACGTTTTTTCCTAAATACCTTTTGAATGTGAAATCTTGCCAGAATCTTGCAAGTTTCTTGCAGGATTTTGAATTCAAATACTTTTTTCTCAAAAACAGCCAGAAGCATCTCGAGCCGTCCGAATGCTTCCTTTTAAATTTCCATTTACAAACGACGAAATTACTTTTATTTTCTTTCTCTTAATCGTTTAACACGAAACAGCCAGAATTTTTTTGATATTTTGCACTAACTAATTGTGCCAAACAATCTGCATTCAAATTTTGTTATTTAATCTTCAGCCTTCATATTTCAGCTCGATTACTTGCCTCCTGGAGCCAGGTAAAAAGAACTACGGATTCAAAATTTTGCAAGAATCTTGCCAGATGGATTCAATTCTTGCAAAACCTTGCAAGCAAAAATGAAGAACTATGCATTCTTTTTCAATATTTCTTACAAGATACTTGCAAGATTTTAAATTTGCCAATCACCAGGGAAGCAGCTAGAAACAATCGATGTTTGGAAACATAAGTCACTTTACTAGCGCGCTAATGGGTAGACTTAAGCAGAGCAAAATTAGTTTTGAGGACTTAAGCTTCAAAAAATTTTACAAGTTTTTGTTAGCCTGCTTTTTTTCTCGTAAATATTGACCAAAAACTGATTGTTTTGAGGGACTATTTTTCCAATTTTTAGACAAACTGGTATTGATCATTGCATTTATTTTAAAAACTTTTTGGGGTTCTCTCGGTCTCGGATACTTCTGACTCCATGAAATCAATTATACATATATTGCTATCCTCTACTTCATTACCCGCAAGTCATTTTGCTTCTTTTTGGCTATCTGACAGTTTTGAGAGGAAAAAATGGATTCGAAAATTAAGGCAACAGAAAATAATAGAATTGTAAGAAAAAATTAAACTGAAAAAATAATCAGCTACTTTCACCTCCTGATTATTTTTCAGTTTAATTTTTTCTTACAATTGGTAAAAGTTTTTGCTAGCCTGCATTTTTTCTCGTAAATATTGACCAAAAACTGATTGTTTTGAGGAACCATTTTCCCAATTTTTAGACAAACTGGTATTGATCATTGCAATTATTTTAAAAACTTTTTGGGGTTTTCTCGGTCTCGGATACTTCTGACTCCGTGAAATCAGTTATACATATCTTGCTATCCTCTACTTCATTACCCGCAAGTCACTTTGCTTCTTTTTGGCTATCTGACAGTTTTGAGAGGAAAAAATGGATTCGAAAATTAAGGCAACAGAAAATAATAGAATTGTAAGAAAAAATTAAACTGAAAAAATAATCAGCTACTTTCAAGATCAGAATGTCTTTTATTTTTCCAAGACTGTTATATTTCAAGATGGAATGAACAGATAAAACAGGCGGAAATTAGACCTACAGTAAACGAGAAAAAAGTCACTTTCCGAAACTCTCGAAACTACATCAGAATGTCTTTTATCAAAATGCCTTTGCATGAACGGCTCAACATGAACACGCTAAGATCAATCATATGATCATTAACGCGCACCTCAACCTGGGTCTGAACATTCTGTCGAGTCGGGCAGCAAATTAGTGAACTATTTTCATACTCCAACAAAAAGGACTTTTTATCAAGATATGTTTTGTGGAATTGAAGAATCGAGAAGAAAATAATGGTTCCGCGCAATTTGGCAGGATGCTGGCTGGAAATGGTTTTTGCGCCATTGCGGATAACAAATTTGCTATGATCCAGTGCAGTTGATTTTGATATTTTTTTATTCCAGCGACGTCGCAATTGAGCTGTGATGTCTACGGCCATTCATTCTGTCAAGTGAACAGATTGATGGATTGCATTGATGATCAATTGGGAGCATTCCAGTGTGAAAATTGCCTCCAGGGATCGGAGCCAGACCCAAACAACATCAATATGTGCAAAGGTAAGAAATTGATTTATGATTGAAAACCGCCGTTTGGTTAAAAATTCAGAGTGACTGCTATCTGTGACTGCTATCTGTGCTTAACAGATCTCTTTTCCATAAAATTGTCAGAACTTGCAACCAAATGGAACAAACTTTATTAAACAATGAAGTGAACGCTTAAATATTTATTTTTAGTTCAATTTATCTGGGTGTTATTATCAAACTAAACTTAAGAGCATATAGAATTGCGAAATTCAGTAAACTGTTTCAAGTGGCTTCACAATTGCCTTATTGAACAAAATCATCTTATCCAATGATTTATTTTCAAAAAAAACTTTTCAACTATTTTTCATTGCAAGTGATTTTTGATTAAATTGAAAACGCTATGTACGGATCGTTGAATGGTTTAAAATGGTATACATTTATGAGATGTAATACCGTTTAACCCTTATTAATTTAACCACAGTTCCTCTAATCCCCGATCCTCTAACCCCAGTTTTATAACCCCTGTATGGATTAACATCTTACAACTTTAACCCCTCAACCCTAGTCTACACCTCGACCTATCAAAACACCATGCTCGATCAAAAATGGGCCTTATTAGACAACGCTGGACCCAAAAGAGCCATGAAAACAACTGCAGACTTTATTAATCACATGGACTTTTTCTCGACCAAAATTTTGCCACTCTGGACATTTGCTCGACCGAAAAATTTAAGCTGGATTTTTGCTCTACCAAAACTTTTGAGGAGTAAAAATTGCGTGTTGAGCAAAAGTCAAATCATATGCTAAGAAAAAGTCCTTTCATGCGTCTTTTTTGACCACGTCAAATAAATTGTCAAATCATGGGCTGAGCAAAAGTCTTTTATGATTCTGCATTTTTGCCTCAAAATTTTTACGTCCTTTTATTGCTCACTATTGCTAATAATGTAGTCAGAATGTATGCTCCTTCACCTTTTGCTACTATGAAGAACCATCAATATGTCAAAATTTATGCATTTTGAAAAAAAAATGATAGTTTATAAATTTGGAAGGGAAAACAAAAGAATACCGCTACATTTTCATCTACCTATTTTCATTCAATCAAGCAATGAATTCAAAAAAAAGTGCTGCTGTGGCAACTGCTTTATATTAAGAATTGCAATTGTTCTTGAGAGCTTTGATAGTATTCGAACTGTTTTTTAAGTCGACTGCTGTGATGCAATGCTGTTTAGTCTTTCTCAGTTGCTGCTTCAGTATCAGTATGTGCAGCAGTAAAATAAAAATTTATCTATTTTCCAAACTTGCAAACAGCAGACTTATGAAGAGCCTCTTGATCGACTCATGAAAAACTATGCTCGAAAATGAATTCCTATGAAAAGACTTTTGCTGGAATTTAACTAAGAGCCTCGACTGTGTAAATATTGACCCCTCGCTTCTCCTACTAGACTATTTAGGTCTTATCATAAGTTTCGATCTGCACTAGGAAGGTATCCTTGTCATTGAGTTTTATCTGAACTCAAAGTAATTAAGATACAATCCGACCTTCAATGGAACTCAACTCATTAGAAAACAAGGAAACAAAAAAGGGTAAAAGTGTTTCAATTTAATATCTTCTTAACTTTTTCACACCTCACTTATTTCCCACTCAGTCCAGTGCAATTCAGTTTTTGATAAAGAAGCACCTGAAATCCAAATAGAAATATAAGAACCATGCCAATGGGAGTGTAGGGTAAATGTACAGTTTAATTAACGGTAAGTTGGGAAAAGACGATCAATTGAGATTTTTATTTTAATAAAGTTGGGTAGCAGTTACTGAATTCAAAGTCTCATTTGATAAACTCCCACATATTTTATGAGAAGATTGGATTTTAAAGAATGAGGTCCTATTTTTTTGTTTCACAGATTAAAAATTTAAACTTACAGAGTGGATTTGATAGAATCACTCATACTTTCTATAGCTCTGAGATAAATAGTTTTCAAAATTTTGTAACCTGTATTTTACGTCGAATTGAAGGTACTTTGTGCGTGCGTTTTTGGTACTGAGTTTTCAATACCACTAACTTTCGGAAAGTTTGTGCCATATTTGATAAAAAACTTTTTGCAAATAAGCTGCTACTGTAATGCTGAAGTAAAAGTGGTGACCAAAACATGAAAGAGTCAATGCTGGAGTTTTGTAGTTTGTCTCATCAAATTCGTCAAATAATTTCAGGCTTCTGTTGGTTATTTGAGATCACTAGATAAATCACGAAGTTTCTATGGTCTCTCCGAAATTCGATTGTGGTTAGGGGACCTCGATTGTGGAACCTCCGAAATTCGATTGTGGAACCTCGATTGTGGTTAGGGGCGTATTTGAAAAATGGGCTTGTCAGAAGCTTCAAAGCCAAATTCAAGTTATCTTCTGCCTCAATGAAACCGAGCTCATTATTGTTCGCTCTTTAAAACCTTTCAATTTTTTGAGCAAAACAATTTTTCTTCTGAATGCCAGAAAAAGTTAATTAAAATGAGTTTGAATTAAAATAGGGGATCGCTGATGCAAGCGGCACAAAGTTGAAGTTGGAAAGATAGCGTAGAAAAAACTGGGATTAAAAGAAATAGAACTATTTAGGGAAGTAGGTTTAGAAACGATTAAAAAGTGTTAAGTATGATGTGTTTAACAAAATGCTTTCAGATCCTTCTTAAAAACCATTATCCCCAAATCATTCCCAATTAGGCGAACACAATGTCCCATTACGATGCAGAGGTATACCCGAAAATTTCCGCCTTAGTAAAATTGGCTCGAAAATTAGTAACATACAATGAACGAAATTAGATGACATCCTTTGTATCTTACCTTTCGCCTTTGTATCTACTTGAATTTCTAGATTGACCTAAACTGAAATTCTGCAAAGCTCAACATTTTTTTAACTGCGTTTTTGTAAGCTATTATCACCTAGAGGCACTTCAGTACTTTATAGCACCAGGTGGATTTTGGAGCACCGTCCCTAAGTTTTTTTAGTTGGTAGCCTAATGTCCACAAAACGTTAATTTTTGCCTAACGGCAACAAAAATTGTATTTGCCTAATCGATTTTTCTAATATGCTATACCCGCAGCCATTTGACTGTATTATCTCCAAATAGTATCATTTATGAAACTATTTGGAGATATTTGAATGGCTGGGTGTAGCATATTAGAAAAATCGATTGGGCAAATACAATTTCTGTTGCCCTTAGGCGAAAATTAAAGTTGGTTGTGCGCGATTTGATCCGTTTCATGTTATGTGTATTTGTTCAGACATCGATGAATGCGTACATGGGCTGTGTGGTGACAAAGAGGTCTCTTGTATACTAACAGGTCTCACATACTACTGTACATGTGAACAAGGATATAACTTCACGGGCATCTATGGATCAGGGTGCACAGGTGATAATTTCGTGTGATCATTTACATCACTAACATACCTACCCTTGAGTCAAGTTTTTTTCAATCGGAATAAAACATTATTTTAATTAAAAAAAATACTCAAGCGAGAAAATGAACTGAAAGAATTCAGGGACCCCTGTATTAATTCAATTCGTTTTCTCGCCTGAGTGTGACTTAAACATGTGCGGAGATGACAGCAGCACCTGTTCTAACTTAGAGGGGGGCTATTCATGTGGGTGCAACGATGGCTTTGAATTTGATCACAATGTCTACGGAGCTTCTTGTCAAGGTAAATGTAATCCTTATCATATTGTAACCCATATATCGAGCGTAACTCGGCACTATACGAACTTTGAAAAGAAAAATTAGTAAGTATTCAATGATATCTAATAATTTTAAAACCTTTTCGAAACTTCATCTTTTGCATTTAAGTCAAGAACAAAACTATTCAAATACTTCCGTTATTATTATTTTGGGTCTCTCCTTTTACGACCCCCAAGCTTAGTAGCCATAAAACATACTCATACCATATCCACAGAGACTATCAGGATTCATTAAAAAAAATCAGAAAAGGTCCCAGGCCTGATTCAAAGTCTGATCTTGTCAAATACAAGGCCGCTAAGAGAAAAATCCAGAGTCAATCTCTGAGGTTTCTATTGACAGAGAAAAACCAAAACTTGGGGTCTCTGAACAGAGAAATCATAAGTCTTGGGTTTCTCTGCTAAGAAAAGTTCCAAGTCTTGGGTCACTCTGTGAAGAGTACAACCAAGACTTGGTGACCTCTTGGCAGACAAGACGCAAGACTTGGGATTTCTCTTGGCAAAAAGGATCCAATATTTGTTTTTTTGCTGGACAGAGGGTTAGAATGGTGCATTTTTCTAGGTTCTTGGGCATTTTTAACATAAGTTTGAGTACCCTAATGTACAAATAAAGAACCAATTATGATCATGATTGCTATTGAAACTATGTTCGTGGCTCTTGGTAAGGTATGGTCACCTTTTCAAGGTCTAAGAGGCCCTTAAAAAACAAATTCAGCACTCACTGTTGAAAAGACTTGAAGAGCTCTAGCTACAAAATCAAAACAATACCAAACATTAGAAATATACATAAAACCACATCCCAAAACGAAAAAAAAATTGAATTGAATTTTAAGGATATAGAGAAACTTTGATTTATAGTTTCTTTAGCGCTTGATTTGAACAACTCATTGACTGGCTTGCAAAAAAATAAACGTTTTAGAAATACAATTTTGCAAAACAACGAGCCCTGAGTATTGGGATGAAGTTCACGAAATTCCCCTGCAAATGCTTTTTTTGACGGAAAATGTGTAACTGAGTGCCAAATTTGTAAGAGAGTTGCCCTCAATAAATGAAACACATCGGATGGCAACCTTAACTGTGCTCAGAAAAACCCAAGCCCAGAGAGGTCTCAAGTCTTGGCTCCCCTACCCAGGTCTTAGCATCTCTCTGCCAAGACTTGGCCTCTGGAAAATTTCTGAATCAGGTCTGACTGGTACTTCGGTACAGGTAATGGTACTTCGGTAAGAGTACGAATAAATATACGATGTTTCGTGGATTTTAATTGGAAAGACCCATTTTTACGTTAATTATTCACGTGCTTTAATGTCTATTAGTGGTGGAATTTTGATGAAATGGCTACGTCAACTGCATTATGTAGCAACAAGATCCTCTTAATGAAGACATGTAGTAGCACTCATTTCGTTTTTATACATGAGTCTTAACAAAATGCCACAAGATGTTAACTTTTGCACTATTCCACAAATATTTCGCTGAAACTATAAAGCTATATACAGTTACGTTTTTTTTACAGATAGTTGGACTTTTCTACAGACTATTGACACCTTCATGTTGCTCTAGCAGCAACATGAAGGTATCAACGGAGAAGCAAATGGTAAGAACCTACCCGTTAATCGAAATTCCCCCAACCCGCGAGGCAAAAAATATTAGTATTGGGAGTAGCATTATTGGAAAATTAAACGACAAAATTTTTCCAACCGACATTACGACATTACAGTTCGAGCATATAGCGGCACAAGATCACTGCAAAAGAGTGGAAACACTGAAATAAATCACAAAAATGACAATGAAACAGTATTATTGAAATATTGGAAGAAAAAAATTTTTGCCAATCGAACGCAAGTGCGAAGAGATTTTTGAACGATACAATAATTCGATAAAATGTTTGCGGGAAGAACTAAAATCAAACAAATTTACTTGATTAATATTCCTGATGAAAAATAATTGCTAGAATTTAACACAAAAACAATTTTGGATGATAAGTTCGACCATTCAATAAAAAACCTACAACAAAAATTCAGCTGATGTTAATGTTTTGGATTTCAACAAATTGACTATAGATACCGGAGCAAAAAACAGATAACATTGGTTGTGAAATTGATTTAACAATTACCAGCATTGTGGGTAAAGCGAACTGTATCACAAAAATTGGCTTAAAACTTTGAACTGACAGTGCAATTTGAAAAACCATATAATGCAATCTATTGTCTTTAATACTTCAGGTTGTAAGATAATTTCATTCAGAAACCCTCTTGTAAATACACAGTACACATAAACCTCCTCTGCCTATCCATACAAAACAATGCTTTCTACAGGTATTAACCCGACTAATGAGAACATTGTTGAGTTCAACAAGGAAGTGAAAAGCTTTAAAACCAACAAAAAAGAAAGTGGTCGTTTTGTTTTCGTTGCCTCTGGTCGAGGCGTTTCTTCGTCCTTAGTCTCTTACAGCAGGCTGGCAATCACAATGGGCATATTTGAACTGCAAGAAAATTTTCAAAAATCATTAGGTATTGAGTGCTTTGCCGTGCGTCGTAGCGCTGTATATATCTTTGAGAAAATACTAAGTAATTATATTTTTTCGGATTAACCTTTTAATTAACGTGGTCAAATTGAACCTACTCCTGGGCCACCGCTAACGTATCAACTTCTCCGATAACAAAACTAGCCTATTTACTTTTCAAGCTTGTTCCAATTGAATAACTGGAGTTAGGTGAACAAAAACGAAGACCTGAAAACTATGCTCAAAGCATGCTCAAACAAAACTCTATTTGCTTTTACAGAAACACTGTTAAACGTTGTATTTGACACCAATATATAGTGTATAGACAGCAATCATTACCCCAGCTTACATCAGATGTAATTGTTATTTGAAAAATCTAGAAGGAGACGTAATTCTACTAATGACATATTTTTTTCAATCTGAAAAACGAAAACAAGTTTCCAAAAGTGAGCAAGGACATCAAATTTTTTTTGGTTTGTGCTAACTCCATCGTAAATTAGTTTTCCGTCACTGCTTGCGCCTGTCCCATATAACCCTGGAACAATAAAACTCTACCATTTCTTGCTACACATGAAATAACAAAAAAGCAAAAAACTATCAGTATTTGACGAATTCAAAACTAACCACCTTTAGGGAAAAAAGATACAAATATTGAAACATACTGTCTTTCAGTAGTCAAAAAATTGCCAATATAGAGAAAACTTCCTTTCAATTGTATAATCAAAAATATCCAGCTGACTCATTACGAAGTCATATCTCCTAAGCGGCCTTCAAAAATTAATTTTTTTGTAGGAATAAAACGTAAAAATATAAAATTGCAAAACCTGAAACAAGTTGATTGAAAATACTTTATGCGGCATTCGATTTTGGAGACATGTCGTATGACAAGCTGGAAAATTTTGTGAAAAAGCTTGTTTAATTAAGCAGGTTTGGAAAAAAACGAAACGGATAAAAGGCCTAAAAAACTCTACAAAATAATCTTAAAAAATTTCAGCCTTAAACTGTTTAGATGATGTTATTGCTGAATCCTGCAAATTTTACTAGTTTTTCTCATTTGTGTTGTCGTTTTTCATTAATGCATTAGATTTGACGATCCTCCAACGTCTTCCCCTATGTTCCTTAAAATTTCAAAAAAATGATTTTCGAATTGTAACGAAGAAAAAAGTTTTTCCTACAAGTTTTGAAAATAAAATGAACACAAAAAACCATCAGGCTCCTCAGTCAACCCGTCATGGGTTTTTAATTTTTGGTCAGGTGTAGTTCAGCCGATGAAACTGCACTATAACCTTTTTGCTAAAATTCAGGGAAAACAAATTGTTATTCACTACTATTAAAAACAAAGACGACACTTTGCATGAGAAGTAAAACCAATTTCGATCAGAGGATAGCCCCCCCCCCCAAAAAAAAAAATTTAAACATTTGCTTCGTGAACAAACTTTAGAATATATTGAGAATATTGGCATTGCTTTCGCATAATCAATTTGGTTTCCTTTATTGAGGACTCAACGAATTAGGCGCTTGTTCAGTCTACGGAACTTATAAGGTAACATATGAATCAAAAGAATTTCATCACTACAGTTTCAATAGCTTTGTCTAAGTCTTTCAGCTCGATAATTCAGAAGATATTTCTTCATTAACTGTTAATTTTGCGTTTTTTCTCAACATGCAAAAAGTTAAACCCTAACTATCTATCCCACAGGCTGCAAAAATCTCAGTTAGTCATTCAGAATCCAATTGCATTGAACTAGATCAAAGTGTTTACAGGGGGAGGTTTTGAACTATTTTCTCTTAAACCTTTATCTTAATGATTTGATGGAATACGCTAATGATATCTAAGCTCATTTTTGCAACCAATGGAGACCTAAAATTAGCAGCAACAACTCTTAAAACAATATTTGAAAACAATGAAAAACACCGTCTAATGTTTAATTTATAACATTCTAAAAGATACCATTAGAAACAAATTTTTAATGGATCAATTTAAAAAACTAAATCTATTTTACAAAAACTGTGGTATTTTTCTTGATTGCACTTAAGGTTTGCAAGAAGATTTAAAGCACAAAGTACGGAAAATTGCGGAGGTTAAAAAAGCATTCAAAATGCATCTCTTGCTTATTTCGTGGGCAGAAAATACTACAAGTTCTAAACCCATTGGTTATAAGTCGTTCACTCTAACAGATTTTTTACTAGTCAGCTAGAATAACCGACGCTTCGCTGCTTAGAAGAAAAATTTAGTCTGGACTGTAAAAACCTGCTTCCGTCCGAGAGATATGACAATACTTTTGATCAGAAATCGAAATCAAATTCTGCCCATAAAGTTTTTCTCGGACTACAAACTACTAAGTTGTTTCATGCAATTTGCAACACAACAACTTTAAATTTTCAGAAATTTACACCCACCTTTATTAAGCGTAAGCCACTGTCATCTATTCAAACAAAATCTTCTTTGATCGGTATTGAAACTCATCGGCAAAAAACACTATACTGATTTTCTATCAATCCTCTATATAAAAGAGCATTATAGAACCTTTTTAATCAGAATTGAAATGAATGCAGGTTCATTAGGTCAATTGAATTATCCGAAAACTATTTTTTCTCTTAAATATACAAAGACTAGGATAATGCGTCGTACGCCATGGCACCGGAGTAAATTTTCATAGCACCACTGTCACAATCGATTGAATAAACTATAATTTCCTCTTGAATGCGTTGACCAACACTGCTTTTTAACACTGTGTCTGTTAAAAACTTAATCGGAAATTATTGTAATGTTCAATTACCGCAAAAAAATTTTTCCAAAATTTGGCTCAGGACACTTAATTTGTTCCTCGAAAATATGGACAGATTATTTGCTCTGAAAAACCACAGACAAGAAAACGTCGCTCACTCTTTCATAAGTTTTTTCCTCGAACTTGCAAGTAAAAGGATTAGCTTGTAATATATGTGTAAGAATACTTCTGTCAAACTATTCTTTCAATGATCCGTTTGACCCAATAGTGGTAGCGAATGCCAGATTTGCAATAGAAATGAAAACATGTTATGAATGCGAGGCAAATATTTTGGAGAAAATTCTTAGTTGGCACTTAAAAATAATACTTCCTATTTCATCAGCGAAGTGAACTATCTCAACTGCCTGAAAACTATTATTTTTCTAGTTATTTTTATTAGCTTCCAGCAGCCTCTTTAACGGCTATTATTTAGGCGCTCTCCTTTCTACAATTCAACGAATTTGAATTGCATTGGCGCGCTGTCTTTTTTTAAAGATCTGTTCACACATTTTCATGACTTTCAGGTCAAATTTGAGTAGTTTTTTTGGTCACGCCGAAACAGGAAATAGTGCGAAAAAGCGGGTGGTTTTGCGGCGTGAAATTTTTTCGCTCTAAATTTGAATTTGAGTGAGAAAACGGTGTTTGAACAAAAATTCGCTCTCTCGCTAGTGGTTTTTTGTTCACATGCGGCAATTTCAATCTGATTTTTACTGCTTATTCAGTTTTTTGGATCGGATTTTTGGCTAAGTGGTTTTCTCAATCCATTCATAGTTCAGTCTAGCTGTTGTTTAGTCAATGAGAATTCTTTGAATTGTACGTCAGGACTTGTCCCGCTATGTTTTTTTATTCGCTTTACCTTTTGATCACGTTTTTCGTTTTACATGAGTCAATGATTTTCACGTTTGACTTCTGTCTTTCTTCACTCACTGTTTCAACTGAATGGGTTTTGATTTCTTTCATACATTGTCTTACGCAATATAGTGAATACAGTCAAATTCAAAATAGCAAAATCAAAAAAGACGGGATAAACCGATGAAGCCCGGTTATTAAGTCATTGAGAATCAGGTTATCAAAATTCTTTAGAGTGTTTGCTAGCTGATATCGGTGTTTAGTTTTTTAGCTTTCAGTTTAGCAGCTGAATTAAGTATACTTTTAGAATCTAACTGAAACGGCACACCAGATTAGAGCAGTTTTTGACGCTTAATAAAACAGATAAAAGTTCGGTCAATTTTTCTGTTTTTTTTTTCCGTTTCAATCCGGATGTGCATCAAGCGAGTCAACGGTGGCTATTTTTCGGCAATCTGCAGGATATGTTTACTATATTGTGTCTAAATCAAGGTTGAAATATAAAAAAAGTTTATCTTGCAATTTAAAAAACTGAGGAAATGTTTTACTGCTGTTGGCAGTTTCGTTTCCAGAAAATTGGCTTCCAACTGCTTGTTTCTTACTGCTCGAATTGTTAAAGAAAAATGATCTAAAAGATAAAAAGATATGTGCGGGTAACTTGTAATTTTATTGCAAATCATATATAATTAGTAAGAACATTCATCTGTGTGATGAAAAAAAACTTGCTCATAAATTAACAAGGCGATGCATTCGTCGCCTTAAAAGAGATGTATATATAAACGCAATTACTGTACAACTAGCGCGAATGCCATTCGTCAATAGCTGTAGTAGTTGAATAGTTAATCTGTCGCGTCAATCTACGAAGAACAAACAATTGGTCTTAAATTTGAAAAAACGGAATTGATTATGAAGTTTAAATTCGAATAAATTTTTCTTAAAGATTTGGCTTCTGCTTTGATGGAAAACTTTTATAATTGAAATAATTGAAGTACCGAACGAAATAAAATGATAAAATGGGCAGTATTCCGCTTCTACTTTGATGACTTCATCTGATACATAAATTAAGGCCGCAAACAAAATATATATGACCTGCAAATTTTGTCTAATACAAAATAAATCGGACATAAACAGTTCACAGTTACTACGTTTTTTTTTTCGTTTTAGACATCAACGAATGTGAACTTGGGATTTGTGGAAGTGACAGCAGCAGCTGTTCAAATCTTGTTGGAAGCTTCACCTGCGAGTGCAAAGACGGCTTCTGGTTCGATCAAACTAATGTCGAGGCCCCTTGTCAAGGTGAAAAACAACAAATACAAAGTATTTGCGAAAAACGAAAAAATGACAAGAAGTTAATTTAAACAGACAATAGAGCTTCAATTCGTTGAGCAGAGTCTCAGACCACAGAGTCTCAACTCTAGCATTTACTTTCCGTTGTTTAGTAGTGTGTTCAAATAGTTAAATCTTGAAACATTCTTGCAAGATATGATTTCTTACAAAAATAATTAGCTTCACGACTGATTTGAGAAATTTCTAAATTTTAAAGCTGGTGGGCCAATTTTCATTTAAGAAATTTGTGACAATTTTATAAGAATATTTAAGATGTACCCCAAAGAACAAAGTACGACAAAGTACAAATGAATTTAAGAATATTAAATATTTGCCGAGGGAGAGTTCTAGTTTTTGAAGACAATTTGGCAAGCAAGATTTCGAAACGGTGATGTTTTGATGAGTGTAAGTAATTCTTATCAATCAGGTACAATTGTTGGACCAAATTTGTTTTTACAAGTTGTTCAGCGTTAGTGAGAAAATTTGAAACCGTCAAATATAAGCTCAATCCAATAAAAAAAGAACTTTTTTTATTTAAGGAGTACGGCTCTATGAATCTGTTTATATTCAGCGTTTCAGCATGGCTTCGAAAGTTAAAAGGGAGAAAGCACATGCGCTAACTTCGAGCTAATTTCACACATCCAGATCATGTTTTGGCGGGTAATTTACACTATTTATATCAGCTGATTTACTACAAGTATTTGCCACCCATAATCAAACAACAATAAATTGACATTCAAAACAGCTGCGTATTCTGCGTCCCCCTCTAACCTCATCAATAGGTTATGGGTCCAGAAAACTGACAAGTGAGACAAGGCAGGAGAAGGGCGGCCTGCTTGAGTGACAGCGAAGGACAGAGAAAGAGAGGGTGTCCTGGTCAAAAGAGAGTGTCAAAGACAGGAAGAGAAGGAGAGAGAAAGAGAGAGAGAGAGAGAGAGAGAGAGAGAACGATAAAGACACAGAAAGAGAGAGAGAGAGAGAGAGAGAGAGAAAGAGAGAGAGAAAGAGAGAGAGAAAGAGAGAGGACAGTGAGGGAGAGAGTCAAACTATGGAACTGTTGATTTAGTGAATTAATTTTACGCTTGATATTTACAAAGTTAAAGATTCCAGCTGGCGTCAAAGCTTGATTACGGGTGTGTGAAAACCACTCGTGATTTAACAAGAAACAGTCGATTGAAACAAAAAAGGGTTGATTAAAAGAGTCCGTTTATTAAAAGGTGTAAATCGATCTGTAACACAGATTGAATTTGTAAATGCGATTTTGGAGTCCCTGCAGGGCATGTAACATTGTGTACAATATTCGAAGCATATGAAAACCTGCAATATGATTGAATATAGTAAAAGCATCGTAAAATATGATTCATAGAAATCTTGCTGGAAGAATTTTGCGAAAGTTGGCCCATTCGTAAGAGAAAAGTTTAAGCTAGTGTTTGAGAAATTATCTGGAGGATCCGTCCTCATTGTGCTTAGTCGCAGTGGGGGAATCAGTGGCTATATTGGTCAATGTCCACTCCAACTTTGTCAAGGATACTACATTCTCAAACAAAATGGGTCATCTTTTATACTAAGTAGACAGAATTTCTCATTTAGTTTTTGAAAAGCACTGCTTTCTAAAAAGTTTTACTTTGTATAGCGACAAATTCATGCAGACTCTGCTTTGTTATTAAAAAGTTTTAAGTAAAGGTCGAAATGTTTCATAAAAATTACTGTCTGGTGGTCAATAATTTCACTTTTAAAATACGTTTATAAGTTCGTGTTTTTGCAAAACATAAAATACTGTTGCTTATAAAATTAGGTCAAACTTAATTTTGTTGAAAGGAAAGAAGAAAATTTGTCAAGGTCTGAATAAAGAAAGACGTGTTTGGTGTTCTTTAATTTAGTAGTTTGAGATAGAGCATACGGATAGATTTAATTTTGAAACTTCAATTTTACGTTTTCGAATGTTTAAGTTTTGTTTTCAAAATTTTTTTAAACACACGAAATTAGCTCCCCTTTCAAACATGAATAGCAAAACAATTGATAAATTTTTCGTTAGCGGTAAAAGAGAAGACTTTGTCTACCTACGAATTTATACCTACGCTGAGGGGACGACCCTCACGGGAACAAATTGATGCGGCCGATAGAAAAGGAATGGAGATTTTTGACGAAAAAATAGATGGCCTTTTGGTATGAACTTGTTCAGTGCCTCGACAAGAAGTAAGTTTTTTTGCAACTATGTAGGGGAAAGGGATCTGAAGCTTTGAGCGTGTTGTGTAAGAGGTTTAAAAGTTTTGAGAGGCCGCATTTACAAAAACTAATATCTGATTTAACAAATTTGAGAAAATACAATAACGAAAGCCTAGCAGACTATATTACTAGAGCCGAGGTCATGCAGTTAAACCTTTCCGAAGTCGAGGAGTCAATATGTGAACAAATGTTTGTCTCGATACTTTTGAAGGGACTGCCTCGTGAGTTTGAAAGTTTTTGTACACTGGTAAAATTATGGTCAAGATGAAAACTTGGATGAATGTAAACGTGATTTGATAAATTTTGAAAGTGAGAAACTCAATGACAGAAATAGTGGAGAAATCAGAATCGGTTTTCTTTACCAATAATCGAATTTGTTTTAATTGTCGCAAGAGGGGGCATATTGCAAAATTTTGCCGTGCACAACAATTGGAACCTAACAAAGATAAACCTAAATCAAAATTAACTTGTTTTAAGCGCAAAACAATTGGACATATTGCCAAAAACTGTTTCACTAACAAAAAATTTGAATCCCATGCAATGAAAAACGAACAAAAAAAATAATTCGAAAGAAAGTTAAAATTCATAATTCACAATGCCATCAAAACGCACTCCGCATTATTACGAAAAGGGGATGTTGAGTCTTTCGCTAAGAATAGCAAAGAAGGATTGAAAAAAATTGTTTTAAAAGATGCTTTATTCGTACCTGGTAACTCAAAAAATTTATTTTCTGTTTAAAAACTTAGAGAAACGGGTGTTGACGTTTCTTTCGGTGAAAAACTTAATCTTGTTTTTAATACAGTCTCGTTTCTTTTTGAAGTTGAAAATGGATTTGAAAATGGTTTGTGTGGAAAACTTTTCCTTGTTCTAATGAAAATTGATTTAATGTTGACAGTTTACAAATGTGGCATGCAAAAATGGGACATAACAATTTTTCTGATTTGAAACGTCTGCCAGAATTTGTCGAGGGTATGAAAATAGGTGATTCAAAGATTGATTGTTGTGAAGTTTGTGAGTTAAATAAGTCGAAAAGTCAGCCTGTTTCCGAAGATTGCATGACAAGAGCAAAAGAAAATTTGGACATTGTGCATACAGATGTCTTAGGAAAAATTTAACCTGAAGCTGTTGATGGCCATTGTTAAACCGTTGGATTTGTAGATAGTTTCAGTCGTTTCTCAAAAGTTTTCTTCATGGAAACAAGAGACGAGGTCTTGGATAAGTTTAAACAGTTTTGTGCTGATGTTGGAAAAACCAGGAACTTTAGTTTCTAAAGGAGGTGGAGAATACATTTCAAATGAGTTCAGGCATTATTGTAGGAACCAAGGAACTCGTTTTGAAAACTCTGCTCCCTATACTCCTCAAGAAAATGGAAAAATTGAAAGAATTTGGGAACTTCTGTTGCTATGGCTTGCTGTTTCTTAGACAACGCTTGCTTGGACAAAAAAAATTGGACGTATGTTTTGAACATGTCTTTTTACGTCAAAAACAAGCTTTTGCATTCAGCTCTTGAGAAAACACCTTTTAAAATGATGTACAATGAAAAAACTAATTTATCTTTTGTCAAACCTTTTGGTTGTGTGGCATTTATGCATATTGAAAAAACTGATTGGCAAAAAATTAGATCAGACCTAAAAAAAGGGAATTTTTCTTGTGAATTCTGATAATAGTAAATGTTATTTGGTTGGTTTTGACGACGAAAAAGGGGAACTCAAATTTCGAAAGTCGAGAAATCTGAGATTTAATGAAAATGAATTTATCTTCAAACATAAGAAAACACAAAAATTGGTCGAAGACATTGACAATGATTCAAATGAAGTTTCTTTTTTGAGTCAACTCACCATCGATGCTTTGCTTTCGAAAGAGATTTTTATGACAACTCACATACAACTAGACTTAAAACCATTAGAATTTTGATGTGTCTGGCTATCTCTAACGATTATCAATTAAAACAAAGGGATATAAAAACTGCTTATTTAAATGCTCCAATTGAAGAAGATGTAGTCATTGAACAACCTGAAGGTTTTGAAATTTTGGATGAAAATGGAAAACCATTCGTTTGTAAATAGAAAAAGAGCTTGTATGGTTTGAAAAAATCTGGAAGAAACTGGTTTTTGACTCTAAAGGCTGTCTTGATTACACTAAGTTTTGTTAACTCATTTCATGACGAATGTTTGTTTATAAAAAAGCAGGATGAACAAATAATTGGTTTTCTTTGCTTGTGGGTAGATGACTTAATAGTTTGTTGCCTTTCTGAAAATTTTATGATTGATTTCACGCTGATTTTTCCAAGAAATTTAAAATTAGCGATTATTCAGATTTGACGTGGTTTTTAGGAATGAAAATTGAGAGGACATCATCGGAAATAAAAATTAGCCAAGAGAAATACATAGAAAAACTTTCAAAATGAACGATTGTAGGCCAATTGGCACATCACTAGAAGAAAATTGTAAACTTTCAAAAAATGATTGTCCTCAGGAGGGGAGTGAGGAGCAGTTTGGAATGAGCAAAACTAATTTCCGAAGTTTGATAGGTTGTCTTAACTATTTAGCTTTGTCGAGCCGACCCGATATATATTTTGCCGCTAAAGCTCTAAATCGTTTGTTGAAAATCCCGGAGAAGTTCATTGGAAACCAGCCAAGCGTGTTCTTAAATACTTAAGAGCAACAATGAATCAGACTTTAACTTTCCGTAAGACTCAGGTTCTGGATTTGTTGAATTTTTCTGGTGCTGATTAGGCAGGGAACATAGATAACAAGAGGAGTACTTCAGGTTTTTGTTTTAAGTTAATTGAGTTGTCAGGAGCAATAAGTTGGGGTTGTAAGGCCCAAAAGACTGTAGCAACTGCAACTACTGAAGCAAAATTAAAATCTGTTGTTGAGGCGAGTAAAGAAGCAATCCACCTAAGTGGAATCCTAGAGGACTTAGTAATTTTCAGTAAACTAACTCTGAAAATTTTTGTCGATAATCAAGCTTGTATTGCATTAAGCAAGCATTCAATGCATCATGGAAAAACTAAACACTTTGCCATAAATTTGCACTTTGTGCGAGAACTGGGAGAAAACCATAAACTTGAACTGTCATATTTGACTACAGAAAACATGCCTGCAGATATTTTGACAAAATGGCTTGGAATAAGAAAACACTCACATTTTCCTACATATCTTCTTTGTGAAACCTATCTCGAAAGGAGGGGTTTCAGGATGAATCCGAAAGTTAAAAGTGAGAAAGCACATGCGCTAACTTTGAGCTAATTTCACACATCCAGATAAAGCTTTGGCGGGTAATTTACACTATTTATATAAGCTGAGTTACTACGAGTGTTTGCCACCCATAATCAAACAACACTAAATTGATATTCAAAACAGCTGCGTTTTCTGCGTGCACCTCATCAAAACAGTGCACGAATTAAACTTGTCTGTTTCTATGTTTCACTGCCCTCTATAGCCCTGCTAAATGAGATTAATGCTGCAATCAGCGTGTAGCCTTGACTTTTTGGGATCCAATGTTGCTGAAAACCAGTTGCCAGTTCAAAAAAGCGCAAATAACCAAAACTGCGATTGAACGAGAGCAATAGTTTAGCAACCTTTGCCGCGAAATAAAGTTAGAACCACGTGTAAAACTTGGAGGTTCGTGAAATTGTGAGCTGTGGAGGGAGCCCACAAGACGAAGTTGTGCTCATAACAAATGTTATGGAGTGTCTACACATACAGTTAAATTTACCCTAAGGGAGTTTAGGTAAACTGTTGTTGAGCTAAAGTTAATGTTTTGCACCACGTTTTTCAGCACATAACTGCTTATTTTAGTGAAATTTCAAAGAACAGCAAAAAAGAGAAGAGATTTCATAGAACAGCAAACAAAACATTGCCTTTTTTGGTCCTTAATAAAAGTACATCAACAAAACTACGTCTCATACCTGTAGAAAACCATTGTCGTTTAACTGCAACTCATATTTATCAACTGAAACTCAAAAATTGGAATCGAAAAAAATGTAAATTGTAAAAGTCTGTAAACAAATGGGGTAAAGTCGATCAAACTCGCTTTTCGATATAACATCAACTCATAAACGATTTATTCTCCGAGACCTGTGTTCAAATGGTTTACCTGAATTTTTCAGGTAATTTTAGCTGAAAATTTCTTACCTGACTTGGTTCAGGTAATTTTTTCTTGTCTGAACATTACTTTAACACACCTTAACTCACGCCAAATTTACTTCTTAAATTCATAAGCTTTTACGTGAATCATACTTGAAGAATTGTGGGGCGCCACCTGAACTTTTACCTGAACAAACTTTAACTTACCTTAAAAACACCTTAAATTTCTAATTTAATTATGAAAGTAAAATTACATTAACTTTTATTAGTTACCTTAAAGGTTCATTTTAAAATTAAGATATTTCTGTGGGGATTTTTAGGTAATTTCTAGGAAAGTTTAGGTAATTTTAGCTTAACTGTTCAGCTGTGTTTTTCAGGCAAATTTAAGGTATGTTCAGTTAAAACGTATGCCCTTAAATATTGTAGGTAATTTTCAGGTAAAGTTGAAGGCAAGTTCAGGTAAGGCAAAACTACCTGAAAGTTTCAGGTAAGTTAAAGTGTTTTTAAGGTGAATTTAACTGATATTTTTTTAGTGTGTACCTAATAAGCCTATCTGTCAACTGTAAAAACTAAGCGTGATATCCACGCGTTAAATGGTGCTGTTGCTTTCTATCAACGTTTAGATGCCTATTCTAGCTAATTTCTGGTAAATAAAAACCACACAACTTCAAGTTCTCTAGCTTTTCCTAATTTTCAGCTCATAACTATATCTGGATGGGAACTAAAATCGTCACAACGAGCAATGCTACTGATCTAATCAAAGCAGAAACAGACAAAAATTGCATACAGGAAATTGACAGCGAAATTGTGGAGGCATCAAAATGTGGGCCTCCAAATGAGCAAATAATTTTGTGGTACAAAAAGAGTGACACAGAAATCAAATTGTTCAACGATGCCAGGAAATACTGTGATGACAGAGGCTGGCGCCTTTTTGGCGAATATGACGGAACCCAGGCCCAAACTGATTTACTGTTCGAAGGATTGGATTTTCCTGCAATTTACTTGGGAATTGAAAGGAAAGCCGGCGCTAAAGAATGGATTACGGAAACAGGAGTTGACAGGACAACATTCGTTAAAAATAGGCTGGCTGAGGCAGATAACAATAAAAAGAGAAGACGAATACTTTTGAGGGATGACAACTTAATATACCCTGTTGCAGGAACACATGCACCGAGAAAATTCATTTGCGTAATATTAGATTGACGCACTAGATTGACGTTCCCTACCCCAGTGATTCTGGAATTATTTATTCTGTAAGATCTGATAAGATGCTGATCAAAAACCTTTATCGTGTAAGATCTTATCAGGTCTTATATGATAAAAATTTTGCCCTACGTGAACTTTAATTGTGAAAGATCTTATCAGACCTGATAAAGAATTTTATTGTGTAAGACCCGATAAATTATCGTACAAAGTCTTAGTCAGGCGACGCATAATCTTATAATTATTTGTGAGATACTTTTGTAAGAAATTTGTAATATTTTACACGATAAAAATTCTCAAATTTCCGGGGTAGTCAAAGTGTGATTGTTATACGCTAAGACTCTTGCAGGACCTTCATAAGATTATGAATAGGAGGTTGAGCGAGAGAGAGAGGAACCTGGTGTAAATTATATATAAGATATGTAAGAGGTACACTAAGCACACTAGTGAGCTTCAAAGTAAGAGAAGCTGGCGCTGATCCAGTTCTGGTCCATTTTCAGGGTCCATTACAAGATTATACAAAATAACCATTTGTTTTCGACTCGGCTAGAACCGGCAATCTCTGAGCTCCACCTGTTATAATGTTGAGAGAGATCAAGTTAACGTGAACTTTGCATAGGCTAAACATGACATAGCTCAACAGATTCTTGTTCAACGTATACTTGGCTAGAGAATGAGATGAAGACCCGAGAAAAAGAAAGTACAAGAGAATGGGTTAATTGATACAAATAAGTTCGCGAGCTTAGGTGGTGTAATAGGCAACTCACTCGGCATGCACTATGATTTTTTTCTCCTTTGACTGTCAGGTCGCATGACTTAAATTCCGATGCGTGCAAATCATGAGCCTTCACATGACAGAAAAAACTACACGTGTGATTCATTTTAACAAGATTGTTTGTGCGAAAATAAAAACAAAAGTAGGTGAAATGACTTCATTACATCCAAATTTTGATGGTTCTAGACGCTTTTTATCAAAGTATGCTTAGCTAAATTTAAAGAAGTGTCTTTTTGAATCGAAACTTTATGATTTTGAATGCAGTCTGATTTGTGCAAGTGGATTTCACAAGCAATTTCAATGCGTTAACTCTGTGGACAACACTAATGTCCGCTAAATTGGCTTGGATTGAAATAATTTGAGGGGATATTGTCAGTCTTTTCCACAAACGCGTTTTGAAGAATACGCTGATGAATTAGTTTAAGTGTTTTTCAAAGGCAAATGTAATTGGATTTGACGAATTGAGTAATTAGATTTCGAGATTTGCATAAATTAGAAAAAAAAATTGCCCATGATTAAATAAATTAATCTCAATTACGGGAGAGGGGCTATTTGTGCATTTAATATTCTTTTAAACTTTTATGTGAATTAGAAAAAAAATATTGGAGTAAAAGAATGTAAAATTATGCTCCTTTGCTTCGTAAAATCCTCTGGCAAATACCTGTCAGTGCAGGCCATTTTCTATCTTCAGTCTTGTCCACGAAAATGCTCTGAAAACCCTTTGTAGAGAACACGGACGGATTAGTTTAACTGTTAATTGTAGTTAAAGTTTCCGTGAGTTAAATCTACTGTTCTAAAATAAGGGAGAATTTGACCTAAAGTAAGGGTTCTGTTTGGAACAGTAATGTGCTCACAATTACAAAAACTGTTGATCTTTCCCTTTGTGCCCCTAATTCGTTAATCGTCACCAGTTAGGGCGCACGAGTAATTACATAGAAAATCAGTATTTAAAAATATGGCATCTGAGTCGGGGGGGGGGGGGGGGGGGAGGGTGCAAATATGCGGCGCACTAAGCCGTAGGGTGGGGCGCAAACGGAAAACATCCCAAACTGCTATTTTAAATTTTTTAACTAGGTACATTATCTAATCCCTTATCTCGTTCTTATCATAAGGTTTGTCACGAATTTGACAATAGTTTTGAACCAAACAGTGATTGTTCAAATTTCGACAAAAAGGTCAATTTTTCGCAGCAGAACGCAAGAAAAAAATTGTATTTTTTTTGTTTGTGCCCCCAAGCTTTTATTTGCTACTCCCTCCCCTCCCCCCCCCCCCAAAAAAAAAATCATACAAACAAAATTTATTAAAATTTGCAAAATTTAGAGTTCAAAGGATGCTGCTTCGAATCCACTATAGGTTTTTTTCCAAAGTTACCAGTGCCCCCTAGGTCTAGACCTCGACTTATGAAAAGACTTTTAAAGTCTAGTGCGGGGCAATATTGACTAAAATTACACAGTCGAGGTTCATAGTAAAAGTCCAGCGTCAGTCTTTTCATGGGTCGAGCTGAAGTAACAGCCTCTTTCATAAAAGATAAGAGTCAAACAGGGTCTTTTCATAACCTAAAACGTTGAGTTAAGCTCTTCTCATGGGTCGAGTTATGGTTTTTTTATAGGTCCATTATTAGTCTTTTCATAAATTGATTTGAGTGTCTTTATTTCATGAGCTCTCTTTACTTTCCAAGACCACGAGAAAAATTGAGAATTTTTCTTGCAGCCCCAGAAGAAACCGAAGCTCTTATACGACACTTTTTAAAATCTAAAGGAATCCCTGATAGGCCAGGATTCTATAAACATCTAAACACCTCAAAAACACAAAGAGACGAGGCACAATTAATAAACAGCACATGGGAGAAGGTCCCTATAAGGGTACAAAAGGGAGGGACATTTAACAAAAAATCGATTTTTTTGGAAATTTTTTCCCCACCAAAACTTAACTAAAGGAGCTAAGCCAAAAGTTCTTGATGTGTACGACCCCTATGGATAGGAGATACTACGAATACATTATGGGCAACATTGAACAACTGGAACCCCGTAACAATCTTTAAAAATTTAAGCAGAAAACCTACGATTCCCATTGTAATTATCTGGTAATCTAGGAACAGGTAATGCCACATGTTAATGATTTTCTGGTAATGCCCTCATTCAATTCCTAGGAAACAGATGTTTCGTGAAAATTATCATATAACTGAGTCGTGGCTGCTCATTGAGTGAATTGAGTGATGACTGTGATCATGTAATCTATCTAAATGTGAGCTGAGATCAAACAACTGTAATTATTTTGCTTCGAAATTCATTTTAATTGCTGGAACTTTTACAGTTGACTTTAATAATTACCCAAATTGAGGTCGGTCGCAGGCTAAAGCATTCTCTGATTAGTACAACGAGGAGGAGGGTGGGCTTGGGGATTTGAAAATTAAAATTCGAAATTCAGAGTTCGGATTCGCACGCCAAAAGTGTGGCCAGTGATCTGATAAAATTTTGATCAAGTTTAAGTCTGCTAAGGTCAGGTCTGACTAGAGGTAATTTTGTGAGCATGACACTGTGATGAAAAGATCGAGAAAATATGACGAGAATTCACTTAGAGCGAACAAAAAAAGACAACAGAAACGCAATAGTAAACGAATAAACAAAAGACAATATTGCATAATACGAAATCTTACCAAATATTACTATCATCTGATGTATTTTTAAAATCACTCAAGTGTTGATGAAGCTGATAAAGAAAAGTAAAAATTATACACAAAAATTAGTTCTCTGCGGCAACCACAATTCATATTAGATGTCAACTGACACCTGTAGTAGCAACAGATGTAAATAAGATGGGGTGCCACCAAAACATAAACTAAAACATAGCAACTACCACACTCTTATTAACGAGCACGTAAATTTGCACTACAATGGAATTAAATTAACGAATAATCTGTACAAGTGTTTTGGCGTCACTGCACGGTACCTGAACGTACCTGCATTTGCCGATCATTTCAACTGAAATGTGTATGTAGCCCACATTTTACCGGTAATTTACAATTTACCGGTAATTTACATGAACGGGTAAATTTTAAGGTAAAATTACCTGCAATAAACTTTACTTTTCAGGTAATTTACTTTAACTGCGAGTGTATTGTATTAACTGAAAAATAAAATTAAACTGTACAGGTAACATTCGCTTCTACAAATACACATTAATGTGAACTTTATACAGAATTGATTCATATTTCTATCGATTGGTTATAATAAGAATTGTTCGCCTTTTCTAGTCAAAGCAGAATATTGATTTGTTTTTTTTAAATCAAATTTGAAAGTTTTTTTTTGGCCAGTCAGTGTTCCGAACACTCAGCCGAGAGGTAAGGTGCGTGATTCTAAAGCCAATGATTGAGAGTTTAATCCCCTAACTCCGTGAAGCTGTCTGTGTGAAGAAGAGCTCTTATGTAACCATAGCTTCAGTTTGACCATAGCCTGACCAATGTTGGCTGATGATTATCGATAGCTTGCCCAGACTCGACTGTCATTAGCACTATACACACAATTTATGTACAACCGTTCGGTGAAGAAAGTTTATATACATTAAGAAAGAGTTTGAGTTCTTGTTAAAATTGAGTTTTGGAAATCACTGTATCAAAACATTTCTTCAGCGTCAGGTGGTCTCAGCCATTTCAAGTGCCGTGAAGGACTTATACATGCTGATATCGACATTGTACTTGAATTTGTCGTTTGACCTCTTGGCTAGCTTCGTAGAGTATGAGGAACGAGTTTCAATTGCTTCAGGTAAGTAAGCTCTTATAATAACTGATCAATACTAAACAAACAGAAAAAACAAAATAAAACAAATTTGCAAGTTAAAAAAAATAAAGAATCGATGTTCTTTGGTGGGGCTCGAACAACCTTCTGCGCAGCTGCTGATCGGTTAGCGCACTGGACCAAACCATCGTGCTTCACTTCACTGTAACTTTTCTTAGAGTTCATCCAAATAGAATATATCTTCTGGTTCAAATCAAGTCGTAAAATATCATCACTTTAAAGACGAAGAATTTCGTTGTTGTTATTGAAAAAGAAATTTCGTTTAAATTGAGGATAATAGTATTGAGATCTAAAACAAATGTGTTTTCAACTTCGATTAAAAGAAGTAGTGATGTGATAAAAGGTGCTGCGCTGACCTAAACCGTAAAACCACTGAAACCAAATCGCGCGCAGCACAAAGCTATAATAATAGATTTTTCTGTTGCTTAAATAAATCAGTGGAGTTTTGAGTAAAAAAGAAAAAAAATGGATGAAAGTTATGGGAGGAAGGCTTTGGTAATCTGTTTAGCCCCGAATTTGCTAAGCGAGCGGCTGGCTGAAGGGAAGGAGACAAAGGAGCGAAATGGAATAAAAGTGAGTTGTATCTGGCCCGACCTGACTAAGCGAGCGGCACGCCATATACTCGTTAAATGTCTGATAAGTTTAAGAGACGCATGTGTCAGAAATATAAAATTCAGGAAAACATTCGCAAGTAAATATTTCGCGGCTTCGAACTCCTGTCGATTCGACTTGTCAATTTGGTTTCCCGTATTTCACCACTGCGCCATTTTGCTCTGCTGTAACACGTAAAATAAATCTTTTTTAGCTAGCTAAAGGTAACTGACGCTTTAATCAAGATAGAGCATAAATCAAACAGCAAGAGTTGAAGAGAGTTGAACTCGAACCGTTGTTGTTGGTACAGAGTTCTTCCAGTTCAGTTCACTCCCCCCCTCACAACCGCGCTGCTGGCTAATAATTTGCTGTTTTTTCGTTTGCTTTTTCGTATGTTTGTTTTTTTTTATCTCTTCCCAGATTTCAAAATATAGTTGCACCTCCTTTTTTCCCCGGTTTTGTCTTCGTATTCTTGTTGATTGTTTTCCCAAGTTTTCCACTGACTTCAATCCGACTACCGATGTTTGCTGGAAAACGATTAATGATCTTGAAACTAGGATGGCTGGGGCTCGATCCTTGTTCTGTTATTCGACAGTATTTTGATCTTATATCTACACCGAACGTCCATAGTGCGCCAGTTGATCATCATTTTTTAGTATTTAAGGTAGTCGAGAGTACTTTTGCAAGTGTTTAGCGGGCACTGCCGCTTTTTGTGTAGTAGATCTATTACAGATTGTATGTTGTGTTTAATTGCCCGACTAATATACCCATTGGCTAGTTTAATCTGAAGCTCTTTAATCATTTGCATGTTTGCGTCTTCATGGAGCTTTTGGACCCTGTAACATCTTGGTTTTCGTAGGCAATGCCTAAGGGCTCTATTTTGGACGTTCTGTATTCTATTAACGATTGCTTGGGATTGGTCCATCCAGCTGGCATTAGAATACAAAAAAGTGGTTGGATCCAAGTTTTATATACCAAAAGGAGACTTTCTTTGTTAATGTTTAGATTGCTAAGTCTCCACAGTTGAAATAACCTGCTGTTTGCCTTCTTTACTAAACTATTGCAGTGATTGTTCCATCTGAGATGAAGAGTGAGAGTGATACCCAGAAAGTTAGCGATATTGTTTTTCCAATGGGTACTTTATTTTAAGGTTGAGTTCAGACTCTTTTTTTGATGGGTTTTTGAAGATCATGTACTGGATTTTATTAGGAATTATTTTAATTTTTAAGAGGTCACACCAGTCTATGAGGCTATTCAATGATGATTGCAGATTGTTTTGAATCAATTGTGTTGAGCGGGCTCTGTAGTACAAGGCAAAATCGTCAGCAAACTGTGAGATCTGTGCCTTCAGTTCTGGCAATCAGCTAACGTATATAAGAAAGAGAATGGGAGCAATTACGCTGCCTTGGGGCACTCCGGCTGTCAGGCAAAAGCTGGAACTTACGGTGGTTTTTATCTTTACGTATAAATTCCTTTGTGACAAGAAGAAATTTTTCCACTCAATAATTGGGATCTTTAGCTCAATTGAATATAATCTGTGGATCAATCGTAGACGCCATACAGCATCAAGCGCTTTTCCAACGTCCAAGCACACTAAACCAACCATTTCCGACCACTGAAAAGCTTCACTAACGTGCTGATTGAGTTTGATAAGGTTGTTTGTGGTACAGCGATGTTTCCTGTATGCGCTCTGAGTTTCACCAAAAACATTTAGACTTTCGCAGTGTTCTAAGGCAATGTTTTTCACAACAGTTACACACACTTAGGCGAGGCAGTTTGTAAGACTAATGGGTCGATAATTTTCAGCCTTTGAGCAGTCTTTGTCTTGCTTTGGTATCATTTTTATCTGCGATTACTTCCAATTTACTGGAACATACGAGTTGTTAATTGAGCTAGAAATTAGGAGGCAGGCTGGGGCTTTAACACTTCTTGGTAAATCTCTGAGTAGTTTGTACTAGATTTTATCAGGACCTGGGCAAGACTTTCTCGATTCTCTCAAATTTTCATCGAAATCCTTTCTTGTGATCACAACACAAAGCTGCTCGGTGTCTACAAATGTGCCTAGAACCGCTTTAGTTTGATTTTCAATTTTCTCGCAGTGTTCAGCAATTCCTGATGAAACTGGTGTGTGATCTGCCTGCGACTCTTTATAATTTAAATTGGGATAGTCTCCAGTTTTCTGTTTTGACTCGTGATCATTTGTTAGTTCTTTTATTGCTCTCCAGAAACCTTTGCTGCCCTTATCGCTTGCACATTCCAAAATTTTTGCTCTTCTTCTTTCTTCTGATTGCCTAATTGATAGTTTGATTTCTTTTTGTAGATAATTTATCTCGGTTCTTAGAGACCTAAAATCTTAGCCGAAAGCACTTTTGAGCTGTCTTCGCTTCCTTCTTTTCAGTTTTATCAACGTGTCTCAATACTGTAAGGGAACTTGTTTTTGATGAGATAGGAATCTTCCAGGGATTTATGTATTAATTAAATCAGGCTACTGGCTAAACTGATTTAGATCATCTTTTCAGGGATGCTGCGCAGGCCAAGGAATCGATGATTTATAACACTTTCTTGTGTTTTCTTTAATTTTTCTGAGGTCAATTTTAGACTTCAATTCAAACATTTTGCCTTTTTTGAGGTTCAACGTTGTAATTGTGGTTCTATGGTCACTACCTAGATCCTCTGAGACTTCAAAATTGTTAAAATTTGTAAAAACTTTACTATCGCAAAACTGAAGATCGAGCATATTCCTGCTTTTTCCGTCAACCGACTGGTATAGGTAGTGACCGTTGTTTAGCAATTTAAAATTGCCTTTTTCAATCAAATTTAAAAGCTTCTCGCCGTTTTTGGAATCATAGGAGAAGTTTAGTTCTTGGTGGGGAGAGTTGAAGTCACCACATACAAAAACAGTTGACATTCTTTCTGAGAATACTTTTTCCAGTGAAAGTGGTTTTCAAGGTGAATTGTAAACAGATACTATCCAAAAATCCCCAAAAAGTGGTGGCGTGATGCCTATTTTCAGTAATTCTAAAGTTTTCCCCCGGTAATCATTCTCTTTTTCAACTGGTTCTACTTGCTTTATGACAATGTTGTTCTTTATTAAGATAACAAAACCATGGTGACCGTTGGCATAAGTTTCTGTTGCAACAATATAATTACTGAGAGGGGTTGTCTTCTGCCATTTTTTTACTTCATTTACGCAAATTATATCTATGTCTTTTAAAGCCGAAAATAAAATCAGATCATTTTTTTGTTGTTCAGACCTCGACAGTTCCATTGCAAGATTTTTAGCTTATCCATTTTGGGTAAAGATTTGGCAGTTTGCTAGGTTGTTAGGCGGCATTGTATTAACAGAGGTGATATTTGCACTCTTTATGCTCTCGTGTATTCTTTGACTATCAATTTTTTCATTGAAGATGCGTGAGGCGCTGTTAGAGATGTTAGATGTTTATTATATCACTGTAGGACATGGTAAGGAGAACTGTTCGTATTTTACTCAAGAATTCGGCTACTAAAACAGCTATTTTCTCAGTTTGTGGCGGGAGATCAGTGTTTTTTTGCGGTTTGAAGGTCTTTGCTACGTCAGAGTATTTATTCTCATTTATCTTTCTTGAAGCCTTAGTTAGCTTTTGCTGATAGGCCGGACAACCGCGATAAACTGTCGCATGCGCACCACCACAGTTTGAACACTTAGCGTTTTCTTTTTGAACAGTGCATTCTTTAACACAGTGCTCCTGCGAGCAGTGGAGGCATCGAATGGCGTTTCTGCATTCTTTATCAGAGTGACCAAATTGTTGGCATTTGAAGCATTGCCTTACGTGCGCTGGTTCTGGGCTTGCTTCACATCGGTATAACTGCCAACCTATTTTGACACTATGCTTTTGAGCTGCACTTACATGATTATTGGAATCAGTTATCACTCGAATTACTTTTGTTGGTTGGCCAGTTGCTCGCCTTGTTATTTGTGTAGTTTTGCTGACATTCATTGCGTTGTTGTTCAAGAGCTCAGCTTTTATCTCATCTTCACTAATGCTGTGATGCACATTTACAATTACGAAGCTTCGTTTGGTTTTTGGCTTGGGAAGTGTGTTTCTGATATTCAAAGTAGCATTTGGAAAGGCTTGAGTTAGGTTTATGGTCAGCATTAGGCATTCTCTAGAAGCGAGGTCCTCAGGTTGAATAAAAAAATCGGTATTGTTTTTCAACTCTCATATGTGCTTTATTTTGACCACTGGAAAGTTTTATCTGATTGCTCTTGCAAACTGTATTTGTGATGGCCCTGGATCAATAAAAGCAACAATTGCTCTAACGTTGGTGATTGGATTTTGTGCTTGTTTTCTGAACCTTTTTCTTTTAGTTCGCACTTCATTAAAATCGCTTTCATCTTGTGTTGTTTCGTCGGTTGTGATTCTGGCTTCAGATAAAAACCTTTCAATTTGGCTCATTTTAAACTTCAGCTTCAAAGAGGCTCTGACTTCTCGAAAAATTCTCTAATATGATTTTGAAGATGATGGAGAAAACTGAGCAAAAAGTCTCACCTTAAAGACTTTAGAGCTTAAGACTTTTGAAGGTTAGAATAAAACTGGAAGAAAAGGTAAAAGAAAAGTCTTTTAATCTTAAGCAAGTTTTAATGAAAAATCTCTTTTAATGAAAAAGTTTAAGAACTTCAACAGGTTTTCCTCAGTATCAAGGGTTACTAGCTGTTAGCGTTTGTTCTCCTTGTACCGGTAATAACCTGAGGAAGTGTAAGAAAGTAACTTGAATTAGGCATATCATCAGATATCATCGCATACTATCACATATCATCATTAGGCTATATAGAATAATTCATAAATCATTAACGTCAAGAACGCATGGAATAAAGTTTAGAATGCATGAAAGTGTTCAATGACCGAAATGGTTTTTAAATGAGTCTCTGGAGCTACACCTTAAGCATATAAAACCGGCCAGGTATGATGATAGTAGAAGCCATTAGAGTTCAGTGGCCATACTGGATATGCCAAAGAGTGCAAATTTGCGGGGCACAATGCGTGTTGGAAGTCATAATATGAGCAATAGAGCCCATAATCGGAAGTGCGACTATTCGAAAATGTGCAACTACGATTAGACCACGTAATCCAAACGAAAAATTGTTATGATCAGATGCTCAGACAAGAAGTGGACATGATTCTAAATTGTGCAGTCGATCGAAATTGTGCAGATTAAGACAGCAATTAGCCGACGATATGGACGTTGGGATAATGCACAGCTATGATTTGACAACCCAGACAGTGGTAAACTTTAAATTTAAATACATGCTTAAAATCTTTTTTCTTCAAACAATTTTTTCCTTCGATACTTTCATATCACATCATCTTCCGTAATGTGCTACTGAATCTAGTAATTGAGGAAATTGCAATACGAACTCCAAAAACTGCTGATTCTGCTTCAAGTAAAGAAAAGTAACTGCTTTTAAATCTGTTTTTAGTATGCTGAAAATCCTCGTTTTCTGTCGAGTTTTCCTGTTGCGATTGTAGCAGAATTCCAAGTCTGTTCATTCTTATTCTGTTTGCAGTTTGTGCTTTGACGTTGTTTTTTTCTTTTTGCCAATTTACAGAGCTGACTATTTGTTTTAGTTGTCTTTTCTATGATCTTGTGGAAATCTAGACTGTAAATTTTTGGTTGTAAGTTGATCTTCATTCCAAAGGAATATGTTTTTAATTTCTGATATGTTATCCCTTTTTACGATTTTCTCATACATTGTCGGTATATATTGGCGGATTTATCTCTGGCCCGTGGCCTTTTCAGCTTATAAATAGGGGCATATTCAAAAAAAAACTGAAGGATTCTTTTCTGTTCGAAAAACATTTATAAAAAAGTTTTGCTCTGCTCTTTTTGAAAATTTACTGGAATTATCATAGAAACGTCACATTATGATTAACTTTTAATTGTTTACATAAGTCATTTACCTTTTTTTGGTGCAATCTTTGTTTTCTGCTAAACTTTAGGGTCAGTGGGGGGGATGATGGTGTCACTGGTATTCTCAAGTACTATTTGGGTATTGTTGTGTTGTTTTATGGATCTAAGTTAACAAGCAAAAGTTTTGTTTTTTCATTCCCTATAACTTTATTTTTTATATTAACTGTTTCAAATTGCCTTGGCTTTAGTTCAACCTGGTTCGGATTACTTCTGGTTTCTTGATCTGTCCTGGTTCGTCTCTCCCAATTAAAGTTGACCAACTGTTGAGCTAGTTAATCCAACCCTCATGAGGGGGAAGGAACTATATACTCAAACGGTTTTTTGTTCAGTCAAATTTGACCGATCGTTATATTCATCGTACAGAGTTGTGAGTGGTATCATTAAAAAGCCCATAAGGCACATTAGATTAAGGAATAAAAAAGATTTTTTAATTTTCGTATTTTACAGGGAGTTATCGATAGTTGAAGTTTTGTGAATAATTGACGAATGTTTTTATTTGCATTTTCCGGATTTTCGCCTAAAATTTCATCAATTTGAATAAAAATTGTAAAAATTGTAAAAATTATTAACAATAGTACTGTTAATTTTATTTTTAGAGAGAGAAAAATTAGGGTCAACAAATTTCGTTTAATTTAGTTTTTCTGGCTAAAATTTAGTTTCTGAGAGTCAATTTTTGTTATCATTTCTATTTAGGGTAGTCTAGGCTTAACATTTTGCCGTTTTTTGCTAACTTTACTCTATGATAATCAAAAATGCAGCATTTATTTTTATTCTATTAACTATCAATTTATCTCGATCTAAAGCATTCGAAACAATGGAATGCTCTAAAAGGATGAAACGCAGAAGCGGAGTTGGTTTTGTTGCATTCTTGGAGCGTTACAATCAATAAAAATGTCGGATTGTAATCAGTCGGTCTTTCTCTTTAAAAAAATCAGAGCTTTTCATGTTAAATAAATAACAGAACAATTCAGATAAAAGCTCACTGTTGTTAGGTCCAGATGGCTTTCTAAGCATTTCCAGCCTATTGTATCTATTGTAACTACTCGAAGAATTTTGGTCGTTTTGACTTTTGAAAATGTTTTCTTATTAAATGAACATCGCTTATTGAACTTTAACATAAATTTTTCATAATTTGGTCAACTTATAGCTTAGTGTCAGCAAATATATAATGGTTTTTCATCAGCTTCCTTCTATTGAATAAATTTATAAAATTTTTTTGCACTTTTACGCAAGTTATGGTTTTCTGGCTTTGATACTATTCATCATCACAATTATTCTGATTTTCGGTATTGGCCAAATTTCACGTTTTTTCCCGTTTTAATACATTATTGACATTTCACATATTGCATTATTGACGTTCAAAATAAAATAAAGCACACTGAACATATAAAAATTATGAAAGGCATATCATATGGTTTTAACGGCTTCGACACCCCTTTCTCGAAGAATTTAAAATAATTTTTTACAGTTGTCTTTAATTTTAGTTTTTACTTTGTCTTTTTAGTCGTATGAAACTACCTGGACAATAACAAGTCTCATTGATATTTCATGAAGGGATAAATAAGCCGTTGTTCTGATTTGAGTAGATAGATGATGTCCTCCATGACTTTGAAAACAATTGTTTTCAAATATAAAAAAAAACTCTTTTTAACGTTCTTTAACTTCTCGTTTTTGTTCTTTTTTGTTACTCTATTTGGTGTCTAGTTGTTACCTAGTCTCGCTAATTACAGTCAAATATGACATTGCTGTTGTCGAGGGAAGGTGTAAGTGTACGAAATCTAATGTTTTTTTCAAAGAGTTTGTTATGAATTTACTGTATTTGACACGGGTTTTTCGCACAAAAAAGTTAACTAATTTTTGAGATTTGTCTATTTTTAACGCTCTTTTGGTTGACATAAGATATATTTTCACTTATGACAGATCTCAACCACCTCTTTTGGACGAATAGGCGAACCTGAATAATTGTTTCGTTTTGCATCTAATGGCCTTCATGACTTTGAAAATAATTGTTTTAGAAAAAGAGTGATAATTATTTTTGCCCTTTTTCTCTTTTTACTTGTTATCCTTAATCCTTAATCAGAAGGCCAATACCACTTTTTTGGCGTTCGAAGTAGATTCAATTTAACATATTTTGAGGGGCCAAATATGGCTTTCAGGCTTGGACAGCGTTTTCTCGAAAGTTTTGTTTGAATTTTTTTGTTGTCTCTTTCTGTTGTTCTTTTTGTAACCGCTTATAAAATGATTATTGACAGGCCTAAATGCCCTATAGAGAATCGTGTGATCATGCTTATATTGGATGTTTTCAATTGCCATCTAATGGTTTTCCCTAAATTGTAATTATCTGTTTTTAAAAATTTAAGCCAATTTGTTTTTTTTTTGCTCTTTTTTGTCTAATTGTTACCGAGCCTTTTTATTAAGTGGTGCATATACTTTCTAGTGAAATACAAGTAGTTTTGTTCAGTTTCACCTTTATCCGACGCTATGTTGAGCTTAATAGCAAGATTTTTTTTCAAAATCTACCCAAAGTTTTGGATGTAATTGACGTTTGTTGTTATCGTTGTTTGATTTTGTTGTTCGTCTTGACTTGCTCTCCTAATAATGACTGATCTCATGAATCTAATGCAGCAGTTTTTGCTCCACTGAGTTATTTGCGTTGGAGGCAAATTTTGTTGTTACACAATTTTCGAAAAAAAGCTGAATTTTTGGTGTTTTCTGTCTGTTCCTCATTTGGTAGACATTTATGCCAAAAATGTGGATGAGCGGGGTCGGAACTTCATGTGCGAACGCACATTAACGAGCCTCCTTGTTCAATTTAGTTCACAAGTTGATTTGTTTTCGCGTGTGAGTGATGAGAAGTTGTTCTGCTGTAGAACTGCCGGGAATGCTGCTGTTGCTTCCATGGGCTGAGTTTCTTCTGTAATTTCGGTACTCTTTTCGCGTAACGGTTGGCGAGTTTCTTCGCTCTCAATTAGAGATCTAATTATCTCCTGTTTTCTGTCTGTCCATCTGTGGCCTGTTGGCTGTTTCTTTTACTGATGAGACCTCACAACTTCTGTTCCAAGTTTCGGAATAATCCCATTCTGTCGATGGCGCCGGGACGTCTTGTTTCTTTACTCTTTTTTTGTAGATCTCTAATTTCTCAATTGTCTTTTCTTGTTTCTACGTGATTCATGGTGGTCCTCGCCAGATTGAATAGAGCCGATAATTCTGGCGGTTGTCACGTGGCTTTGTTGATAAGGATATCCCTTAGCCTACTGATATCCATTGATGATACAAAAAATTTTGGAGCTATCAACATAACGGTGTGATATTTCGATCGAATCAGTCAGAAAAGAGCCAAAAACAATTTAAATTCAAAACACATATGTAATAAATGCTCAGATGCAAGCGAAATGGGACCAAAATCAAATTGAATGACACATTTTGAGTTAGCATGCTGGAAACATAATTTGTTCTGGTAATCATAACGTGTTAAATTCGCTCAGAATTACTAATAAGAACTACATTTTATTTTTATTCGAACCGAAGGCGCAAAGTTGTGAGCTCTTAGCAAAAAAAATGATAGAATTCAAGCTTCAATTCAGCATTTTGAGCTCAAAAAAGCAAATTCTTGTGAAAACTTTTATACAAAAAAGTTAGTCAAGGAATTTTAAGGAAGAAAACATGACATTTGTTTACGATTCGCCATCTTCAAGAAGACATGATTATTACTCCCAATAGGTAAAGGAAAATGAAAAAGAAATAAACATAAAAAATAAACAACATACATCCGGATTTGAGCTTTTCTCAAAAGTAAAACAACTAAAATCGTTGACTGAAAGCATTTATTTAAAAATTTCTGTGCACCGATAGCTGAGCGTATGTTCTCGTTTGACTACAGTGTTTAAACGTTTAAAACTAAAAATAGCGTTGGTATACAACGTAAGTTTACATTCGCACTTGAAATGGTCCCTATTTAACCCGACAATTTTCAACAAAATCAATCAGGAAAGGAGGTGCGATTCCAGATTCATTCAGAGCGAAGAATACGTTTTTTTGCGGTTTTTCTTTGAAAATTTTCTTTCGGCATTAGGGAAAAAACTTAGGGAGCTGAAGCTGTTTCAGATTAGGATGCTAATTCTAAAAAACATCAAACAGTGGGTAATCCATACTCATTAGCTATAATTTTGAAGTCCAATGCTAAAAGGAGCACCTTTTCTCAAAACCTGAGAATTGTAAAGACTATAGCATTGATCCAAGAGAGAAATTTTTAGCCAAAGTTTAGAACTAATTAAATCAGGAGATTAATAAAAACTAACTATAGAGGAAGTTTAATTGAAATCAGAGTGAGAGAATTGCACTGGGTCGGCTCTTAATTCATGTGGTGAAATTTAGAGCTCTTGTTTTACAAAGCTGTGAACTTTGTTTGCTCTCATAGATCATAAGGTTAATAACGGTGGGAATGGATCATAAGAAACTTGTAAGAAAAACCTGAGAACTCCAATACTAAGCAAATTTGAGGCGCAAAAAACAGCCAGCTTCCCTCTACATCCTAGTGACTGTTTGAAATTTGATTGCAAGAGCTCAAAGTAAAGGCAATGATCGTTCGAGACGATTAGTTCATTAACAAGAAATCTGCTAAATTGTTGTGAGTTCTTTTTGGTGACTCAAAAAATGACAAACTTGACTTCATAGAATGGCATTCATCTTTAAATGATTTTTATATTTTTGTTCCGACCTGTCTTGATCAGGGAGGAAATATATACTCAAATGGGTTTTTTTGTGTAGCCAATTTTGGCCGATCGATATATTCATGGCAGAGGGTTGTGAGTGGTATCATTAGAAATCCCGTCCCAAGTAAAAGATGGAATTAAAAAAATTTTTTGAGTTTCGTTTTCCAGAGCGATTTATCGTGGTTCAGATTTTTGTGAATATTAGAACGATTAGCATTATTTTTATTCACATTTTCCGGAAATTTTACCTAAACTTTCGTCAATTTTGTTTAAATATGTAAAAATTGTTAACAAAGGTACTGTTGATTTTTTTTTAAAATACAGAAAAGTTTTGTGAACTATTTTGATTTAATTTTTGGCAAAAATGTTGGCTAAATGTTTCAACTTTCAGCTTGTTTCATCAAAATTTGTCTGAAATAACCTTCTTTGCTCTACTTTGATTGAGTATGCCGGAAATACACACCCAAAAAACAACTAACACAATCTCTGTGAACTAGAAAGGGAGCTAAAATTATTTCAATTTCCTTTGAGAGTAGTCCGGAATTAAATTTTTGCCGTTTTTTGCTAACTTTACTCTTTGATTATCAAAACGAAGCATTTAATTTTGAAATTTTAGTTCACAAATTATCTAGATCCATAACATTCGAAACAATTTTGTTAATGGACGAACAGCAAAAGCTAGGCTGGTTTTACTTCAATCTTGGACCGTTGCAACCCCAAATAATTCGGATTGAAATCAGTTGGTCTTTTTCCAAAACAAAATGATAATTTTTATGTTAAATAGGAACAGAACATTTCAATTCAAAGCTCACTGTTGATAGGTCCAATTTGCTTTTTGCGCAGTTTTAAATTTTTCTACCAAATTTCCTTACTCGAAAGATTATGGCTGTTTTGACTCTAAAAAACTTTGAACTTTAAATATACAATGGCTTATGGACTTTTACCACTAACTTGCTCTTCATTTGGTCAAATTGTAGCTTAGTGTCAGCAAAAAAGAACGCTTTTTTCTTCCTCTTCTTTCCATTGAAATAAAATTATGATTTTTGTTTGTTGTTTTGCTGGCCTTGGTTATGGTTTTCTGGCTTTGATACTACTAGATTTCACAATTTTTTTCTTTTTTGTGCATTGGCCATTTTTTCACGTTTTTAATCTGTTTTTTCACAAAATCTTTTTTTTTCGCAGTTCAGATAATACAAAATTGGCGCTCAAAATAAGGCACAATTTATCATATCAAAATTTTAAGGGCATAAATAAAGGTTCCAACGGCTTCGGCATCCCTTTCACGAAGAAGTTAATTGATTTGTTTTTTATCAAATTTGAAAGGTTTTTTGGCCTGTCAGTGTTCCAAGCACTCAGCCAAGAGGTAAGGTTGCGTGATTCACACGCCAATGATTGAGAGTTCAATCCCGCTTCAGGTTGACCATAGCCTGAACAATGTTGGCGGATGATTATCGATAGCTTACCCAGACTCGACTTTCATTGTTTATCAGAACTGAATCATAATTCATAAATCATCAACGTCTAGAACGCATGGAATAAAGTTTAGAATGCATGATAGTGTTCAATGACCGAAATGGTTTTTAAATGAGTCTCTGGAGCTACACCTTAAGCATATAAAACCGGCCAGATATAATGATAGTAGAAGCCATTAGAGTTCAGGTGCCATACTGGATATGCCAAAAATTGCAAATTTGCGGGGCACAATGCGTGTATAGCCGGAAGTCATAATATGAGCAATAAAGCCCAAAATCGGAAGTGCGACTATTCGAAAATGTGCAACTACGATTAGACCACGTAATCCAAACGAAAAATTGTCATGATCAGATGCTCAGACAAGAAGTGGACATGATTCTAAATTGTGCAGTCGATCGAAATTGTGCAGATTAAGACAGCAATTAGCCGACGATATGGACGTTGGGATAATGCACAGCTATGATTTGACAACCCAGACAGTGGTAAACTTTAAATTTAAATACATGCTTAAAATCTTTTTTCTTCAAACAATTTTTTCCTTCGATACTTTCATATCACATCATCTTCCAGAATGTGCTACTGAATCTAGTAATTGAGGAAATTGCAATACGAACTCCAAAAACTGCTGATTCTGCTTCAAGTAAAGAAAAGTAACTGCTTTTAAATCTGTTTTTAGTATGCTGAAAATCCTCGTTTTCTGTCGAGTTTTCCTGTTGCGATTGTAGCAGAATTCCAAGTCTGTTCATTCTTATTCTGTTTGCAGTTTGTGCATTGACGTTGTTTTTTCTTTCTTTTTGCAAAATACAGAGTTGACTATTTGTTTTAGTTGTCTTTTGTATGAGCTTGTGGAAATCTTGACTGTAAACTTTTGGTTGTAAGTTGATCTTCATTCCAAAGGAATGTGTTTTTGATTTCTGATTTGTTTCCCCTTTTCCGATTTTCTCATACATTGTCAGTATATATTGGCGGATTTATCTCTGGCCCGTGACCATTTCAGTTTAAAAATAGGGGCATATTCAAAAAAACTGAAGGATTCTTTTCTGCTCGGAAAACCTTTATAAGAAAGTTCTGCTCTGCACTTGTTAAAAATTTACAGGAATTGTCATGGAAACGTCACATTATGATTAACCTTTAATTGTTAACATAAATTGTTTTACTTTTTTTTAGCCCGGGTCATCGATCATACAACGTTCTTGGATTTCCTACTAGGTCATATATGATTCTTAGTAACCGTACTAGGTCATATATGACTTGTATGATTTCTTAGGAGCCATACAAGGACCATACAGAAAAAAATGGTCATTATTGTGGTACATGGGTACTAACATACACCTCATCCAGTGCAGTGAATTAATACAACTTGATTGTGGTACATTTGTGCCTTACGTAGTTAACTCTTTGTGCTTTATTGAGTCATTCGTCCCACGATTGACTCTATGTAAGACAGGTACCTGACCTTGTCTAATAGTAAGACCACGTTGACAGCGAAGTGCTCAAGCGCAGTTCTGTCTAACTTTGATGAATAAAAGTTGTCAACGACTTTTATTCATCAACTTTGATGAATAAAAGTTGTCAACGACTTTTAGTCATCGTTTTCTTATCGCCTTAGTTTCAAACCATAGAGAATAACATGGCAAAGTCAGATTCAAAAGGTAAAACCATGTTGGGCCTAGAACCATTTTGGGGAAAACCCAGTAGCAATCCCCCAATAACCTGGGAGAAATGGAGAAGTCAAGTAAAGCTAGCCATCGTCGCAGAGACAGACATCTAATTGGAAGACCTCGGAGAGAAAACCGACAGCAGTCATTTACCCCCCTGAGCCAGTAGAAGAGGTACCCGTTAATAATCCAACACAGACAATGGAAAGAGAAAGACTCTCGCGCTACCATCAAGCAATCACAAGATGGAAAAACGAATGCAACATGACTGACCAAATAGAAGTCCTTTGCGGAGACAAACATTGGACATTGCGGACAGAAAAGTCAAATCGCTATTATACCTTAGTCTAGGCATGGAAGGCAAGAAAATGCACAGAAGAAAATTCCCTCATACGAATGTTGAAACGAAAACAACGAAAGACATCTGGTAAGAACTAGAATTGACATTTATAAGACCCAGAAATGTAACATTCGACAGATACCTGCTACTGACACGACAAAAACAAAGAGGAGAGACGATGGAACAATTCCATTCGGCACTACGATCATTGGCCGAACACTGTCAACTAGGAACCCTGGAGGACGAACCACTACGAGATATCTTCACGGCCGACATGACTGACCACGAGATACAGAGAGAACTACTAAAAAATTGCTAAATTGTAGTGAGATCTTTTTGGTGACTCAAAACAATGGCAATCTTGACTTCATAGAATAGCGATCAGCTTCAAATGATTTCTATATTTTAAAAAGTTGAAGAATATTCAATTTTAAGGATTTCATTTTTTTTTGTTCTGAAGTACTTTGTGAAACTCAAGTTAGGGTTACTTTTGTTTTTGTCTCACAAATTTGATTGTACCCAATAGTAAAGAAATTCTAGTTTTAGAATCTAATTGTTTTTGTTTTATGTTGTTTCAAAACAAGTACTTCTCGGTTGAAGTTATCGACAACGACGGTGCCTAGAAATTTTTTTAAAATAAAAAAAAATTACAAACAAGCCCAACATTCAGTGACCCAAATTCGTTCAGGGGAATCAAAGTGAAAAAAAAACAACTTCTGGATCAACACTTATGGGTGCGCTGTTTTGAAAGAAGAGGTCACCTGATTCTCGTTAGATGGTAATTAGGTTTTTGCTCGAGGATAGAGAAAAAAATTCTTTCCAGAGGATGGTGGCAGAGCAAATCAGCGCTAAATCAGTCTAGAGACATTCTGTTTCTTAGGATGGCCGGTAATCTGTTCATGTCACAATTTACACTAGTCAGTCTAGTTTTTGAGTAACATTTACTTCATGAAAAATAATATGTTCAGCGTAACTCCTGCCAACATGGTATGCTTTATATGCGATTCGAACTTCCGCGCGGGTGCATGTTGCGTAACAAATCGTAACTACTAAGCTAAATGGGTTTTGTGTTAGTAGTGTACAAATTAGCTTATTTATAAATAGTGTGTGTTGTGCTATAGTAATTACCAGTTACAAGCTACAAAAGTATGACATTATTATGCTCAGACTAAATTTTGTTGCATGAAAATTTTCAGACTATACAGGAAAACTTTAGCCTGGGCGAACTCTATGACCTCAATATAATCATAATGAAGAGAAACTGCATATGAATAAACATAAAATTTTCTGGAGATGCAAAGTTCCGGAACTGCATTTCTTTTTTACTATTGAAATATACTGGTTCAGCAATGAAATGCTCTGAGACTCAAGTGCGGGTTTCCAAATCTCTATTTAAACCGGAAAAAGGCTAAGAAAGGTTAATAACTTTTCCGAGAAAGAACAATGAGAAAACTGTGCTGTAGTTTTCTTATGCAAAGAAAGCAAAGATAATGCAATTATTAATTCTTTTTTAAAATAACCTTTCTGTGCATAGATTTATAGCGTTATACTTGTTACGCTTAAAATTGTACCTGAGCAACTATCAAAACTTCTCTTGAAAGTTTAGAAAGAAACTTTACGTTAAAAAACTTTACGTTAAAAAACTTGAAAGTTTAGAATTCTTCAAGAAACTTTACGTTAAAAAAACTTTCTTTTTCATTTCCTGAATAAAAATCTTATGTAACTTGAAGTTCATCAAAATGTTATGAGGCAGCTAAATTGTGTTAATTTTTCTCATATTTCGGAGCGAGCTGTTTTTTGTCCATCTTTCAATAATTTATTAGCTAACGTGATTGAAATTTTCAGCTTTTTTCCATAGAACAAAAATGATAATTGATGGAAACTCAGCATGATTGCGCACAAGTGGACTAGCTGTTCTGCAACATTTTTCACTGATGCGTCCAACATGGGCTTGTTTTGAGCACTGCCGTCGTTAAATCATTCTAAATAGAGAGCACCAAAAACTTATTCTACGAACCTTCAAAACACAAACCTATACTTAATCAATATTTATGATGTTTTCTATTCCGGATATCATTCATGATAGCATTCGACCTAAATAATAAATGAACAAAACTCAATTAATTCCCAACAAAAACGGTACAAAATGACGGCCAGTTTGATCGGCTCTTTTTTGCTGAAGAAAAACTTTGAAGTATTATCATTCGCGTCAGAATTTGCTAAAATTTTAGAGTGATTAATTTTTCATCATTTTCTTATATCTGAAACGATGTTTTGCAATGTTTTGTTGGCATTACTGACCACTACTGTTGCTTCTTCTGAAACCAAAATCTGCAACAGTTTTTCAAATTCAAAACAGTGTCAATTTTCCCTTTCCAAAATTCGTCTTTACAATACAACCAAAGTTGCTCACTCAGGAATTGACCAATCAGAATGCTTGACTAAATTGCAGCGCTTTCATTGGTCAACGGGAGTCTACTGTCCAGTCAGTTTGTTCTGTGGCTTGGGAATCAATCTATCGAGAGATTATCGTGCAGTTGTTTCTGATGAAATATCACCTGTGAAGGAATTATGCAACATTTGGGTCCAAATAGATGCCATGACCTGCGGTGACATCCTTAAGTTCTTTTATGAAGCAAAAATTCTGAAGGGTGCGTATGAATAGCTTTCACATTCTTCATTGCTTTCTTGTAGTTTTTTTAGCATCACGTTTCAGAAGTATACTCCAAAATTTCCGCCATAGTGAAAAATTGCGCGAAAAAGTGATACATAAAATGAACGAAATCAAGAGACAAGCTTTGCGTTTTATTTTAAACAAAAAGGGTTACGCCATTTTTGCAAAACTGGGATACTTTAAATTTGTAAAATAGGTGACAACTCTTGTAGAATGTTTCTGCTCATTTTAGGCATCTATTTTTCGCAATAAATTTCTCTCTAATTCGCAATTGAGTCTAATTTAAAGCGCGCTTTTGAGCATGCAAAAGTAACTTAAAGCTTCACTATTCGAGCATGCAAAACTGATTTGAAGGTTGAAAGTGATTTAAAGATAGAATTAAAGGCGCGACAAAATATATTTATTTAAAACTTGGGTGTGTTGTTTTCTTGAGGAAGTCATTTCACAAGTAATATACTCCCTTCTTCTTTCCAGTATCATTGCAGCAGATACACCCCCACGACGGAGTTTTTAAAATTAAAAGACACCTATAAATCTGTAAATAGGCGCAAAAAATGTTGATTCAAAAGCTAATAGACCCCTGTAAACCTGTAAAATGACGCAACAATCAGTCAGGCAACGGAGGGATTTTTCTGAGAAAATATTTGACCTCAAAAACAAACGCATATTTGAGGGATTTTTCAGAAAAAAATGCTAGACACAGGTAAGCCGGTAAATAGAAGCGTTAAATTATCAATCAAACTCTATTTAACAATTCATTTGCTGAATTCAAACGCAAATCTTTCATTAAATCAAATTATTGAGGAAAAACAGTAATCAATTCGCATGATATTTTTTAACGAAATTTCCCTCTATCCAAATTTATTTTGTTATGGACAAATAAGAGGAGTTAATAAGTTGGTAGAGGAAAAACCCTCGTTTTATTGATACAAAAGTTTGCCTAATTGCCAGATTTGTTGATGAAATAGCCAATTCTGCCATAGACTATAAGAAAGAAAAATTTGAAACTAAGGATTTTTCAGAAAGTAATTTATTTGTCAAAATTTAACAGAGTTGTCTCAAAATAGTGAGTCTTGAATACAAATAAAAGTCTGAAAAACCATGAGAAAATAGTGAGATGATGATCAAAAATATCAGCTAATGCTCTTTTCATTTCCATCACCTTAAAAAGAAACAGGAATTTTTCAGAAATTATTTTTTTAAATTTTCTGAAAAATTCCTAAAAAAGGTTTTAGGTGATGCTTATTCCAATTCCCGTCCTACAACTCGCATCAAATAAAATTATTTTGATAAATTTTAGACCTATATGGTTTTTTATTAGCCTTTAAACCACGTTTAATCACTTATTTTCTATCAGTTGACAAACGCACATTAATTTAGGCTCAATTGCGGATTATAGATACATTCAGTGCAAAAATTGGTTACATTTGGTGCGAAATAGAGTTTCCTTGCGTGCGAATAAGATATATATATATATATATATATATATATATATATATATATATATATAAATCGAGCAGACCCGTGATACATAGTGCGCGAACAACATGATACACTGCTTGTATCTCAAATCATCATGCGGTTAAAATTTGGACAATTTTGCAATCACGGATTGCGCAATTCTCTTCAATTTTGCCTGTTTTTGATAAAATATCCATTTTTTGTAATATTGCAGAATTTTCAATGCATTATCATAGGAAAAACGAACAAGAGATACGAAGATCGGGCAAATTTGCCCGTGACGATTTGGGCATACCTCTGTGGCGTAATGTACTGAATCGCTTTTTAATGATTTTTTCTGAGTCGCTTTTTTGAGGCTTGAGTGAAGTTTTATTTTGAACCGATGGGGTATCGATTTATTTTGAACCGATGGTCTTCCGGCTTTGTTATTTTTAATCAGTTGATTTGAAACAACATTTAGTTCTACGAAGGAATCATGAATATGTGAAAGTTTTCTTTTCATTTTATATGGTTATTTTTCTTTGAACTGTTAAGTGTGTGCTCTTTGCAGTGTCAGAACTTAACTGTCTGAGTCATGGTTTTCATTACTGCAACTATCAGAATCTCATGGGCTGCAAAGATGTGTTGGGAGGCTTCCAATGTGCAAACTGCCTTCCAGGATCTCAAATTGACCCAATCGGCTCATCGAAGTGCAAAGGTTAGTTACAAAAATTCAGGTAATTATAGAATCATTTGTTGAATTCCCAGGTCGAGAATTGAACGCGGTGAAAAGCGATGAATGCTATGGAAAAAAAATAGAAAAAATTCACAGCCAAAAATCTCAATTCAACGTTAACTTCATCGCAATTTTGTCCAAGATTGCATAAACAATTTTTCACGAGCTGCGGTAAATCCCTTGACAAAAATGCCCCAGGCTTGATCATTTATTTCTGATTCAATCCAAATCGAATTATTTTGATTTATCTCTATGGAACATCACGTTGTTCATCCTAAAAAATGGTCAGTGATGTTTATTTTCACTGGTTTTGGGGTTATCCAGTATTCTAGTGGAATCTTACTCTCCTTATAGACTGAACAAATCAGAGAAATAATGTAAAATAGGTTGCGTCAGAGTTAAGAGGTAAAATTTGAGATTTTTTCACCAGAAAGCGCCTTTGTTTTTCGAGGTAAATGTGGTGCATGTTTGTAAGCAGTTCAGTTTATAGCGTTGGTTTTTTTTTACTGAAACTCATAAAAAATTTCTGCAAAAGTTTCCTGTGGCTCGAATGGCGAAGGTCTGACCCCTTGCGTGTCAGCCACATCTTCCGCAACTGCGCTAACATTAGCTTTCTAGTATCATAATTACTCAGGTGTTTAAATTGGATCCACTCTACTTTATAGTAAAATATCAGCATTATATATGTCTTGGTATTAATTTTGTTCAAATTTCATTTTAACTTCCTTCACTAGAAGTAATGTAGCGCATTCGGTTAACCATTTCGTAAAGTTGGAGAAAGCCTCATTATTGTATATGAAAAAAATTTGTCTGCATGGACTTATGAAAAGAATGATCCTCGACTTCAATTAGAATGGTCCTCGACCGTGTAATTTACTTTAAAATATACCCCCAAGTTGAATTAATTGGTATTTTATTAACTCCCGGTATCGACTAGGGCAATTTTTACCGGATTTGAGGTTTTAGCGTTGATTTTCATAAACTTCCACCACCACCCTTAGAAAGCTGAGAACTTAAAATCTTGAAGAAATAAAATCACCGCTAGAATTGACCAAAGATTTGTGCTTCCTGGCGTATGCATTTTTTCATCATCTATTTTTTATCGAATTCAGCACTAATTAAGGCAGTTCTTACATCCATTCACTGCATTCACCAAAAAATTGCATTTTTAGTAGTTTTTAGTATTCACGCTTCGACGCGAGAATTTATTTCCGAGAAATCCGAGAAATTTATTTCCCTAATAAGAAAAATATTAGGAAGTTCGAAAAGAAATTTAAATTACTATTATGCACACAATTTTATGCAAAATGACTGACGAATAAATCTTCAAGGAATTTGATATCTGATATTAATATTGTGGCGTATAAGCTTGTTTTGAAGGGATCGATTTTAAATGTTCATGAGACTTCTGTTCAACGGTATAGATATTGATGAATGCAGCCTTGGCTTCCTGTGGTGAGAAACAAATCAGTTGTGAAAATAGAGATCTCTCCTACGCCTGTGCGTGCGAACATGGGTATCATTTCACAGGAGAACACGGATCGAATTGTACAGGTAAAAATGTGCCTAGTATTTAAAGTAAAATGTACATGCAATGAATTAATAAGAAAAAAGGCTTCAAATTCTTGATATCAGCCTTGAAATTTTCTTCCTCTGTTATGCTTAAACGTATGCTTGGCTAAGATGAAGGTTAAAGTTTCAAAATGATCATTGCCATGAATCAACTTTCCCAAATATTAAATTTGTGCTGTTGGTCAACCCTGATCAAATTCAAAATCAAGAACGATTATTTATCGTGGAAATCTGACTTTCTTCAATGTTAAAAGTGCTTGAGTTGTTAAGAGTTTTTTTTGATGCTGTCAAGTTAGAAGCAAAAAATTATAGCCTTTCTTGTAATATGTACATACATATAACACGGTTATCCAGATTGACACTGTCTTTTGCATTGAAAATTTAGGGTAGAATAAATATATAACTTAAAAACAAAACTTACTGACATTGGAAGTAAAGAGATATCGCGCTAATGTTCGTAATTTTAATTTTCACTAAATTGTGCGTATGATATTTTCTAATTTGTGATTTTTAATTTCGACAAATGACAGACGTTAGTTTGACAAGAAATGATGAAGATTTAAGAAGAAAGATTAAAACTGCAGTGCAAACATAAATCAAGAATCTGGATTTACGCTGTTTTAGCAGCTGAAATATTGCGAAGTGCATCGCATTTATATTTTTCAG
>NW_027451567.1:0-10000 GCF_964194025.1 Convolutriloba macropyga
CGAGCAGGACTGAAGCTAAACGATAAACCGAAAGGTCTGACGGGTCCTCATAAGAGGCATGGAGAAAGATCTGATACTAAAGTACCTCTCGGAAGTAATAAAATATGCCCTGATGAAGCCGGGTATGATGTTTGTTGTTTGATGGCATTCATCGATTAGGTCTGGTGGATTCCCCATTACTCCGAGTGGTACTAGTAGAGGCTCCTACAGGGGTGAGCAAAGCGAGATCAAGCCTTAGGCAAGCTAGATCGAGCAGAACTGAAGCTGAAAAGCAAAATAAATGACAGGTCTGTCCAAATCAATAAACTTGAAATCCAGTGTGGTCACCACGGGTCACGAGGTGAATTCCTAGCGATTGTCTGCTGAACGTATAGGAAGGCCCGAAACGAACGATAATTTCATTGCACAGTGGAGATACTATTACGTTTCAGGAGTAGCATACATCGGGTTTGATCTATGATCATGTCTGGTCTCCGAGGATCCACCGGGTTACCAACTGGCACCGCTGTACTGGGTGTAAAACTGGGCCACCTGAAGTCCCGGGTGTAAAACTAGGTGCCTCTGTGCCAAAGTAGCGGCTTGCGTAGTGCATTATGCCTCCGGCTTGCGAAATGGTTATAAGCAATAACAACAGGACGCCGCGGGGTGTTCACTTAAAGGAGTAACGTTCTCTCAAGGGAGGGGATCTAAAAATCTTGATAAAACATTTATTCTATGCAAAATTTGTGCGCAAATTTTGCAAAGTAAAAAGCTGCACTGTAGCAAATTCTATGTGTGTAGCATTATTAGGGAAGTGTTGTTTGATGGCACCTCTCTACTTGATGCACCAAAGAACTACCTTGATGGCTCATGACCGCTGGTAATCTGTCGTCGCTAGTAGTTCGGAACTGAGAACAAATATGTTCGCAAATTACAACAATTATACAGCATATTGCTGAATAAAGCAGAACCGAATAATACTCAGTGACTTTACACCAAGACTGACTAATGTCTGGATTGTATCGTCCTACTCGAGTAAGGCGAAGAAAAGCTAGAAAGATACGCTTTTCACAAAGCAGGCTTAATGCATGCAAACCAAGGAGGAAGGAGTGATGCCCCTCCTTATAATAAGCAGAACCAAATAAAGAACAGACAGCATCATCTGTACAGTGACCAAGAAGAGGTGAAACTTCTGTATGTGAAAAGGCAATTTGAGCGAGATTTATTAGCAGACTAGTATTATGTTGTTTTCTAGTAGGCGAAAGCCGAAACATCAACATGTGAAAATCTGATATTAAAATCCTCAATCATTTTCCCTAGTATTATACAGCTATGAGTAACCTTAATTGGACACGGCAATTATTGCTGACCGGTGAAACTTTCGCATGGGAAAGACACACACACTTCTTGACAAAGCAATAAGTATTATGCTGTTTTCTAGTACGCGAAAGCAGAAACATCAGCATGTGAAAGTTGTGAAGTTGAAGAATTTTTGTGTTGAGTACGATGTTGTTACTAGTAACCATGTCGACAGCTGAGAACTGTTCTCTAACCAATAGAAGGTGAAACTTCTGTATGTGAAAAGGCAATTTGAGCGAGATTTCTTAGCAGACTAGTATTATGTTGTTTCTAGTAGGCGAAAGCCGAAACATCAACATGTGAAAATCTGATATTAAATCCTCAATCATTTTCCCTAGTATTATACAGCTACTAGTAGCCGTAATTGGTCAGGGAAACATTGTTGACCGGTGAAACTTCACATGGGAAAGACACACAAATTACTTGACAAAACAATAAGTATTATGCTGTTTCTAGTATGCGAAAGCAGAAACATCAGCATGTGAAAGTTGTGAAGTTGAAAAGTTTTTGTGTTGAGTACGGTGTTGTTACTAGTAACCATGTCGACAGCTGGAAAGCTGTTCTCTAACCAATAAAAGGTAAAACTTCTGTATCTGAAGAGGCGGCGTGATTGAGATTTTTAACAGACTAGTATTATGTTGTTTCTAGTAGGCGAGAGCCGAAACATCGACATGTGAACATCTGGTTTTTAAATCATGAGTCAATTCTCCCTAGTATGATACAGTTGTTAGCCGGTATTGGTAACAGTAGAACAGAGATTTGGAGGGCAAAACCTGCTCATGGGAAATGCTCACAGAGCGCTATCTACCAGTACACATAGTATTATGCTGTTTCTAGTACGCGCGAGCCGAAACATCAGCATGTGAAATGTGTAATCGTGGGTAACTCTAAGTGTGTAGAGTACTGTGTAGTAACTAGTAGCCATGCCAAAGCATGCATTGAAACTCTTCGTGATTTAAAAAGCTCAAAGCAAGATTGACGAGGCCGCAAGGCTATGTCTTTCTAAATTCGAACAAATCGAAAGATTGTTCAAAGTACAATTAAACTGATTGATCCTGTCAGTTGCCATATGCTTGTCTGAAAGACTAAGCCATGCATGTGCAAAGCGAAGCTTGAAAAAGTGGAACCGCGAATGGCTCATTAAATCAGTTACTATCTATTAGTTGATTTGCAAGCTAAATGAATAACTGCGGTAACCCTGCAGCTAATGCATGCTGATTGTCCGACACTGTCGGAGACTTTTACAAGACTACACCGGGTGATTTGCTAAGTACAGACACATCCCGTGATGAGTCCTAGTAACTGAAAGATCCCAGATAGCTTCGGCTTGGGGACGGAAACTTCCGAATTTCTGACCTATCAACCTATGATGGTAGTGTAACGGACTACCATGGTTGTGACGGGTAACGGGGAATCAGGGTTCGATTCCGGAGAGGGAGCCTTAGAAACGGCTACCACATCCAAGGAAGGCAGCAGGCACGCAAATTACCCACTCTCCGCACGAGGAGGTAGTGACTAGAAATAATGATATGAACCTTTATGGTTTGTAATCAGAATGGAATGGACTTAAAAAGCTCCATTGATGAACGAGTAGAGGGCAAGTCTGGTGCCAGCAGCCGCGGTAATACCAGCCCTCTACAAGCGTATGCAATAGTTGCTGCGTTTAAAAAGCTCATAGTTGGATCTGTTTGAGTAGAACGGCAACATGGTCTTCAGTTAAATCTGTTGACTCGTTCCGCTCATCCTTCGCATCGAAGAAATAGTTTGCACTTAAATGTGACGAACTGTGGAAACGGTGTTTTTCACCCTGAGAAAATTAGAGTGTTTCAAAGCATCCTTTGGGATCGAATAATAAAGCATGGAATAATGGAGAATGACCCGCTACTCGATTGATGCCGGTTGGCTGAGTGCGGTAATGATTGAAAGGAACAGACGGGGGCATTTGTATTGCTACGTTAGAGGTGAAATTCTTGGAATCGTGGCAAGACAAACTACTGCGAAAGCATTTGCCAAGAATGTTTTCATTAATCAAGAACGAAAGTCAGAGTATTGAAGAGGATTAGATACCCTCGTAATTCTGACCATAAACTATACCAACCTACAATTTGTCAAAGTCGATCTTGACTTGGCAAGAGATTAACCGGGAAACCAAAGTTTATTGGTTCCGGGGGAAGTATGGTTGCAAAATCGAAACTTAAAGGAATTGACGGAAGGGCACCACCAGGAGTGGAGCCTGCGGCTTAATTTGACTCAACACGGGAAAACTCACCCGGTCCAGACATCTTAAGGATTGACAGATTGAATATCTTTCATGATTATATGGGCGGTGGTGCATGGCCGTTCTTAGTTAGTGGAGTGAATCTGTCTGGTTAATTCCGATAACGAAACGAGATCTTCTCCATCTAAAATAATGAAAATTCACTATATGTGAATTCAAACACTTCTTAGAGGAACTATGCGGAATTAAATACCGCAGATGAAGTGAGGCTATAACAGGTCTGTGATGCCCTTAGATGTTCTGGACTGCACGCGCGCTACACTGTGTACTTTTAGATTGAGTACTCAGCCCTTGGTCCGAAATGGACTGGGCAATCAGAGAAAAGTACAGCGCTTCAAGGGGATCGTCTGTTGTAACTTGCAGACGTGAACCAGGAATTCCTGGTACTTATGAGTCAACAACTCATAGGGATTACGTCCCTGCCCTTTGTACACACCGCCCGTCGCTACTACTGATTGGATAGTTAAGCAAGAATTGCAAATTCCTACTGTTGGGACTTCGGTCTCCGGCAACGGGATGAAGCGGATCGAGCTTAATTGTCTAGAGGAAGTAAAAGTCGTAACAAGGTTTCCGTAGGGGAACCTGCGGAAGGATCAGTGATTGATTCCTTCGGGCATGGCTGCTGGTAGAGGCCATGTCTGTAGTGCGCATGACGCTCTGTCGCTAGAGATTGCTTGGCAACCAATCTCGAATTATGTATCGAGCTCAAAAACTACTTGTGTGGATACATAGTTCAGCAGTCATGGCAAGGGACTGCTTAAAGGGAGACTAGTTAGCAAAAGCAGCCTAGCAGAACTGCAGCTATCTAGATCTCAGAAGCTGGGTTATAGAAGCCCAGCTATAGACTTGTGAATGAGAAAGGCCTAAAAAGGTCCACAAGTCGCGTGGTTAGAACCGACACGCAAAAATCCCAGCGAGTGACAGAGCGTTGCGCTGTTCAGTGGGAAAGAGTTGAGCTACTCGGGGCGCCCACTGAACTTGCTCCGAGCCAAAGGCTCGAAAAAACACAGCTTAGCCTCAGATCCTTTACATAGAAGGCTAGCTAAAATAAACTTACCTTGGACGAGGGTAAAGTTTAGTCAGTTCTTAGGGGAGAGTAATCCACAGCTTCTCGCCCTCTGAACATTCTCCCAGATATGTAGGTCTGGGAGAGTCTCCTCCTGTTCTTCGGAATCTGGAGGTAGACAAAGACAGTACGATACGATCTTGCATCGGGATGACTAACCGATAATGATCATAATCTGACAATTTTTCCGGCTTGAGGCACCGGAGTCAGATTAAAGACACATACTGAACTAAAGGCGTATGTGCAAAGCTTGTCGGAGTGTAGAGAGTCAAGCTGAGTTGACTCGTCACGTGGTGATGACAACAGCCATGTGCAAAACACTCACAACTTTATCGTCTATGTGGAAAAGGTTGCTAACAGCGCTCTCTATGAGAGGCCCTCGCATATAACTATACGAGGAAAAGGCGATAGAGTTGTTTGAATGTGGGGCAGGTTCATCGACAAGCTAAGTTGATCACATTCTTGTTGTGGCATCCTACTAGAATTGGTCACGGTCTGCACCAACTCTCCCCAGTTGGCCAGACTTAAAACTAGAAATAAGGTTTGCAGCTATGTGAACCTAGAAACTGTAAAGGAGTTGAAAGAACTTAAAGGAATTGAAAGAGGCCTTGAGGTATATCCTCTTGGTAAAGACCCACAAAAGCTCACAAAAGTGGCTTCGAAGGGCAAAACTGGTTCATCCAAAACAATTGGAGAGCTTAAAGCAGAACCAATTCGAATGAAACACTATTGGTGAAACTTCATCATGAGAACGTCACAAGCTGATCACGCTCTATGATATGACTAGTATTATGTTGCTTCTAGTAGGCTAAGCGCAAGCCGAAACATCAACATGTGAAAGTCGTAGAATTTTGCAATCAAACTGTGGCTAGTACTGTGATGTTACTAGTAACCTGGTGTTCCGTCATATGGCCAAGAGAGCATTTGAAGGCGAAACTTCTGCATGGGAAAGCTGCATCATGATCAAAATTTTATATCGAGTATTATGTTGACGTTAGTAGGCCTTGGCCGAAAACGCAGCATGTGAAAGGTATAGATAAAAGTTATTGTTGCAGTCAGTACTGTGTAGTTACTAGTAGCTGGATTTAAGCTCAAAATGAGACACTGTTGGTGAAACTTCATCATGAGAATGTCACAAGCTGATCAAGCTCTATGATATGACTAGTATTATGTTGCTTCTAGTAGGCTAAGCGCAAGCCGAAACATCAACATGTGAAAGTCGTAGAATTTTGCGATCAAATTGTGGCTAGTACTGTGATGTTACTAGTAACCTTGTGTTACGTCATATGGCCAAGAGAGCATTTGAAGGCGAAACTTCTGCATGGGGAAGCTGCATCATGAACAAAAGTTTATATCGAGTATTATGTTGACATTAGTAGGCCCTGGCCGAAAGCGCAGCATGTGAAAGGTATAGATAAAAGTTATCGTTGCAGTCAGTACTGTGTAGTTACTAGTAGCTGGATTTAAGCTCGAAATGAGACACTGTTGGTGAAACTTCATCATGAGAACGTCACAAGCTGATCACGCTCCATGATATGACTAGTATTATGTTGCTTCTAGTAGGCTAAGCGCAAGCCGAAACATCAACATGTGAAAGTCGTAGAATTTTGCGATCAAATTGTGGCTAGTACTGTGATGTTACTAGTAACCTTGTGTTACGTCATATGGCCAAGAGAGCATTTGAAGGCGAAACTTCTGCATGGGGAAGCTGCATCATGAACAAAAGTTTATATCGAGTATTATGTTGACGTTAGTAGGCCCTGGCCGAAAGCGCAGCATGTGAAAGGTATAGATAAAAGTTAGCGTTGCAGTCAGTACTGTGTAGTTACTAGTAGCTGGATTTAAGCTCGAAATGAGACACTGTTGGTGAAACTTCATCATGAGAACGTCACAAGCTGATCACGCTCTATGATATGACTAGTATTATGTTGCTTCTAGTAGGCTAAGCGCAAGCCGAAACATCAACATGTGAAAGTCGTAGAATTTTGCAATCAAACTGTGGCTAGTACTGTGATGTTACTAGTAACCTTTTCTTACGTCATATGGCCAAGAGAGCATTTGAAGGCGAAACTTCTGCATGGGGAAGCTGCATCATGAACAAAAGTTTATATCGAGTATTATGTTGACGTTAGTAGGCCCTGGCCGAAAGCGCAGCATGTGAAAGGTATAGATAAAAGTTATCGTTGCAGTCAGTACTGTGTAGTTACTAGTAGCTGGATTTAAGCTCGAAGTGAGACACTGTTGGTGAAACTTCATCATGAGAACGTCACAAGCTGATCACGCTCTATGATATGACTAGTATTATGTTGCTTATAGTAGGCTAAGCGCAAGCCGAAACATCAACATGTGAAAGTCGTAGAATTTTGCGATCAAATTGTGGCTAGTACTGTGATGTTACTAGTAACCTTGTGTTACGTCATATGGCCAAGAGAGCATTTGAAGGCGAAACTTCTGCATGGGGAAGCTGCATCATGAACAAAAGTTTATATCGAGTATTATGTTGACGTTAGTAGGCCCTGGCCGAAAGCGCAGCATGTGAAAGGTATAGATAAAAGTTAGCGTTGCAGTCAGTACTGTGTAGTTACTAGTAGCTGGATTTAAGCTCGAAATGAGACACTGTTGGTGAAACTTCATCATGAGAACGTCACAAGCTGATCACGCTCTATGATATGACTAGTATTATGTTGCTTCTAGTAGGCTAAGCGCAAGCCGAAACATCAACATGTGAAAGTCGTAGAATTTTGCAATCAAACTGTGGCTAGTACTGTGATGTTACTAGTAACCTTTTCTTACGTCATATGGCCAAGAGAGCATTTGAAGGCGAAACTTCTGCATGGGGAAGCTGCATCATGAACAAAAGTTTATATCGAGTATTATGTTGACGTTAGTAGGCCCTGGCCGAAAGCGCAGCATGTGAAAGGTATAGATAAAAGTTATCGTTGCAGTCAGTACTGTGTAGTTACTAGTAGCTGGATTTAAGCTCGAAGTGAGACACTGTTGGTGAAACTTCATCATGAGAACGTCACAAGCTGATCACGCTCTATGATATGACTAGTATTATGTTGCTTATAGTAGGCTAAGCGCAAGCCGAAACATCAACATGTGAAAGTCGTAGAATTTTGCGATCAAACTGTGGCTAGTACTTTGATGATGCTTGTAGCCAACCGAATTGGTTGAAAAGCCCAATAAGTAAGCTAACTTGGGAGAGCTTGTTGGAAACCAAATGCTACTAGATTGGTCCAAATACATCCTTCAACAGGGGATCACTTGGCTCGCTTTACGAAGAGGAGCACAGCTATATGTGTTAATTCGGTATGAATCGCAAGATTTGTTTACCGACCTCTCTAACGCAAAAGGCGGTCTCGGCTTCGGCTGTTGACTGCGTCCGATTCAGGGTTATATAACTCTCGATTGAACACATTGATGTTCTATTGTTGGTGCTTCCAATAAAATTGGAACACTTAAAGCAGAACCGATTCAAATAATAGCATTCTGATCAATGATTGCATTCCTTGATCAAGAACTGCTGGAGTCATTGTGATGGCGAATTTTCTTCATAAGAAAATTGCAAAGAGACGGAACTTAATGAGACTAGTATTATGTTGTTTCTAGTAAGCGGAAGCTGAAACAGCAACATGTGAAAATCAAGTTTTGTTCAATGATCTCGAGGCGATAAGTACTATGAAGCAACTAGTAGCCTAAGCATGACTCAGATTTGAGACAGTCAAAAAGACTGGCGAAACTTCTTCACATGAAAGTTACATAGAGAACTACAAATGTATACAGCGAGTATTATGTTGTTTCTAGTAGGCGAAAGCTGAAACATCAACATGTGAAAGTTGTCTGCAAACTGTAGAACGATTGTGATTAGTACTGTGCTGTTACTAGTAGCCAGTCTGACTGTAGAAGCCAAGACAAAGGGAAACTAATGCATCTGAAAAGGACAAGTTATGGAAAGGTATGCACGATAAGTATTATGTTGTTTCTAGTAAGCGGCAGCTGAAACATCAACATGTGAACGTCGTTGTGTACAGTAACCTAGAACTATATAGTCCTTAGTAACGTGCATTTACTAGTACCTGTAATTGGTATTCAGACTCAGGCAGTTTGGAATAGTTTGGCAAAGATGCACCAGAGAAAACTGGGATTTGATACAGAAATTGTTGAATACAAGTATTATGCTGCTTCTAGTAGGTTGAACCGAAACATCAGCATGTGAAAATTGAAAACATTTCTGGTTCGAATTGTCACAAGTATTTGGTGATCTGAGTAGCCAAACTCACTACAACGCCAATTGAAGGCAAAAATTCTCAACGGGAAAAGCTATTCTCATTGAATGAGCTAACAAGACGAGTATTATGTTGCTTCTAGTAGGCGAAAGCCAAAACATCAACATGTGAAAGTCTTGCTGAACAAATTTAATGTTGTTGAGCTCAGTACCGTGTGAATTAGTAGCCATAATTGGCGAGCGAAAATTGAACTGGCGAAACTTCGTCTTTGGAAAATTGCAGATGCCGAGCACTTATTTTGCAACGAGTATTATGTTGACTGTAGTAAGCGAAAGCCGAAACAGCAACATGTGAAAGCTGTTGAAATTTGTGGTCATTTTGCAATAAGTACAAGGAGTGTAACTAGTAGCCAGGTCAAAATTTGGGATAAGAATGAGCAAAAATTCTGCATGAGAACAGTTGAAATTATGAAACTAAATTACAAAGACTAGTATTATGTTGTTTCGAGTACGCGAAAGCGGAAACATCAACATGTGAACGTTTGTAACGAAGTTTCGTTAATTTTCAGCCTAGTACTGAGCAAGAACGAGTAGCCTCATCTCCAATCCCACGCAAAATGTAGTGAAATATGTGAGTGGAACCTTATTCACGGTGAGGGTTTCCCGAGGTCTGTATTGCAGCGAGTATTATGTTGCTTCTAGTAAGCGAAAGCTGAAACAACAACATTTGAAAGTTGGAATTAATGACTGAATGGAAACTTCGACCTGTGTTTGATAGTAGTAGCGAACAAAACTGCTGAATCGGTTTCTGTCTCATATTGGTCAGTGAACCAATTAAGAGACAATCAACTACATAACCTGAATTGGGCGAGAGAACCCCCTTAACTTAAGCATATCAGTAAGGGGAGGAAAAGAAATCAACTGAGAATCCCTTAGTAATGGCGAATGAACAGGGAAAAGCTCATCGGGAAGAGAAATGGCAACATTTCTCGGTGTCCGGTATGGTTTGATGCTAGACTGGTGAATTTGTCCTGATGTCTACTGGAAAGTAGCATCAAAGAAGGTGAAAATCCTGTAAAGGTCATTTTCG
>NW_027451567.1:15000-17343 GCF_964194025.1 Convolutriloba macropyga
CGAGAAAAGCGCTCCCAAATGGCCTAACAGTGGCAGCCAATCAGAGTGCGAGAAAAGCGCTCCCAAATGGCCTAACAGTGGCAGCCAATCAGAGTGCGAGAAAAGCGCTCCCAAATGGCCTAACAGTGGCAGCCAATCAGAGTGCGAGAAAAGCGCTCCCAAATGGCCTAACAGTGGCAGCCAATCAGAGTGCGAGAAAAGCGCTCCCAAATGGCCTAACAGTGGCAGCCAATCAGAGTGCGAGAAAAGCGCTCCCAAATGGCCTAACAGTGGCAGCCAATCAGAGTGCGAGAAAAGCGCTCCCAAATGGCCTAACAGTGGCAGCCAATCAGAGTGCGAGAAAAGCGCTCCCAAATGGCCTAACAGTGGCAGCCAATCAGAGTGCGAGAAAAGCGCTCCCAAATGGCCTAACAGTGGCAGCCAATCAGAGTGCGAGAAAAGCGCTCCCAAATGGCCTAACAGTGGCAGCCAATCAGAGTGCGAGAAAAGCGCTCCCAAATGGCCTAACAGTGGCAGCCAATCAGAGTGCGAGAAAAGCGCTCCCAAATGGCCTAACAGTGGCAGCCAATCAGAGTGCGAGAAAAGCGCTCCCAAATGGCCTAACAGTGGCAGCCAATCAGAGTGCGAGAAAAGCGCTCCCAAATGGCCTAACAGTGGCAGCCAGCTAGAGCTAGCTTAAGTTAGCTTGGGTTAGCTTGAGTTAGCTTTAATTAGCTTTAATTAGCTTAAGCTAGCTTAAGTTAGCTTGGGTTAGCTTGAGTTAGCTTGAGCTAGCTTGAGTTAGCTTGAATTAGCTTGAGTTAGCTTGAATTAGCTTGAGTTAGCTTGAGTTAGCTTGAATTAGCTTGAGTTAGCTTGAGTTAGCTCGGGTTAGCTTGAGTTTGACTTCATTAACCCAAGTTAGCTTGGGTTAACTTCATTAAGTTAGCTTGAACTAGCTTGAGTTAGCTTGAGTTAGCTTGAGTTAGCTAGCTTGAATTAGCTTGAGTTAGCTTGAGTTAGCTTGAATTAGCTTGAGTTAGCTTGAGTTAGCTCGGGTTAGCTTGAGTTTGACTTCATTAACCCAAGTTAGCTTGGGTTAACTTCATTAAGTTAGCTTGAACTAGCTTGAGTTAGCTTGAGTTAGCTTGAGTTAGCTTGAGTTAGCTTGAGTTAGCTTGTCTTAGCTTTAGCTAGCTTGAGTTAGCTTGAACTAGCTTTAGCTACCTTGAGTTAGCTTGAGTTAGCTCGGGTTAGCTTGAGTTAGCTTGAGTTAGCTTGAGTTAGCTTTAGCTAGCTTGAGTTAGCTTGAGTTAGCTTGAGTTAGCTTGAGTTAGCTTGAATTAGCTTGAGTTAGCTTGAGTTAGCTTTAGCTAGCTTGGGTTAGCTTGAGCTAGCTTGAGTTAGCTCGGGTTAGCTTGAGTTAGCTTGAGTTAGCTTTAGCTAGCTTGAGTTAGCTTGAGTTAGCTTGAGTTAGCTTGAGTTAGCTTTAGCTAGCTTGAGTTAGCTTGAACTAGCTTGAGTTAGCTTGAGCTAGCTTGAGTTAGCTTGAGTTAGCTTGAGTTAGCTTTAGCTAGCTTGAGTTAGCTTGAACTAGCTTTAGTTAGCTTGAGTTAGCTTGAGTTAGCTTGAGTTAGCTTGAGTTAGCTTGTCTTAGCTTTAGCTAGCTTGAGTTAGCTTGAACTAGCTTTAGCTACCTTGAGTTAGCTTGAGTTAGCTCGGGTTAGCTTGAGTTAGCTTGAGTTAGCTTGAGTTAGCTTTAGCTAGCTTGAGTTAGCTTGAGTTAGCTTGAGTTAGCTTGAACTAGCTTGAGTTAGCTTGAGTTAGCTTGAGTTAGCTTGAGTTAGCTTGAGTTAGCTTGAGTTAGCTTGTCTTAGCTTTAGCTAGCTTGAGTTAGCTTGAACTAGCTTTAGCTACCTTGAGTTAGCTTGAGTTAGCTCGGGTTAGCTTGAGTTAGCTTGAGTTAGCTTGAGTTAGCTTTAGCTAGCTTGAGTTAGCTTGAGTTAGCTTGAGTTAGCTTGAGTTAGCTTGAATTAGCTTGAGTTAGCTTGAGTTAGCTTTAGCTAGCTTGGGTTAGCTTGAGCTAGCTTGAGTTAGCTCGGGTTAGCTTGAGTTAGCTTGAGTTAGCTTTAGCTAGCTTGAGTTAGCTTGAGTTAGCTTGAGTTAGCTTGAGTTAGCTTTAGCTAGCTTGAGTTAGCTTGAACTAGCTTGAGTTAGCTTGAGCTAGCTTGAGTTAGCTTGAGTTAGCTTGAGTTAGCTTTAGCTAGCTTGAGTTAGCTTGAACTAGCTTGAGTTAGCTTGAGTTAGCTTGAGTTAGCTTGTCTTAGCTTTAGCTAGCTTGAGCTAGCTTGAACTAGCTTTAGC
>NW_027451568.1:0-2500 GCF_964194025.1 Convolutriloba macropyga
AACAGTTTGAATCAGTTTAGAATTTCCAACGACATCCACCGACCTCACCGACCTGCACTGACCTCCACTGTTTCTGGCAGCCGCAACTCATCACAACACTCTAGCATCATCCACCGACCTCCATCAACCCTCACTTTGTTCTGGCAGCGGCGAATCGTGTTAAAGGTAAATATTCAGCCTCCAGGAGATCAAAAACGGTCTCTACTTGTATCAAAGAGACTCCCTGCTTTTCATAACCAGGTGGACCAGACCTTTGATTCAGACCACTGAAATAAGCAAAAGCGCCGGCAGACAAACTTTTCAAAAGGAAACAAACATATCCATTCACGGGCAGATCCAGAACTAAAAAAATCTGATTGAGAGAGAATCGGGGATAGAAATGACCTGCAAAGGATCAACACTCGTTAAAAAGATCGTTAAGCATGTCTTTCACAAAACACTTTGTATCACCTCTGTGCTGCAAGTTCTAAATGATGCCTATGCATTCCAAGTAGGTCTGATCAGACACATTTTTCATCTGCCTTGACTTGCAATACCCCCGGGCTATGTCAATAGCTCCACATGAAATTCAACGGCTAGTTACATATAAACCAGGGCTGTTTCATCATTTAGCCTTATTGTCAGATATCGTTTTTGAAAAAAAAAACTAGTTGGAGTAATGTATATTATTATAGTTACAAAAAGTTGTATATCGTGGCACATAAAAGCAAAATATTATACAATTGGGCTACAGAAAAACTTTCAAAAACAATCATTTAAATACAAAACAAGCTATCAGTATTTTTACGAATTCGTCGAGAACGCGTAATATCAAGGCCGCCATGTGACGCTAGCCTTCTCCAAATTGGTTGAATTGAAATAATTTTTTCATCATCAAAATTCTCTCTTTTAATATGTTTAGTGCTCTTGTAATGAACCCCTCAGGCAACCACTGAAACAAAAATTATTGTTTGCCACAACTACAGGATTGAGATCCGTTCGGCGCATAATTAAAAAGCCATGCATATGAACAGCGTGCATCGAATAAAATCTTCAATGCCATAAGCACTAGGAAAGGTCAAAAAGGCAAAGTCATTTTTAGCATTGAGTTCAGCGGATTGCTTTCTTCATAATTAGGTTTTTCTTCACCAGCAACATCTGGGAAAGAGCATCGTGGTTACTGTTAAAGTGTGTTGCAAATGTGTGGCATAGATCCAGTACTCTATCAGCTTCTCTGTTGTGAAGAGTTCTCAAATAATAAACTCGACCGGTTAATTGGGGTATCAAAGTAACAGCAAAGAATAAGCCCAGTAACAGATGAGCAAAAACAGACGAAGTAACATACATCAGTAATACACGATTAACATACATTAAAAACGAAGCGACATCAGCAACAACATCAGTAGTAATAAATAAAACATTAAAAGAAAAAACTACAACAAGGCAACGATCAAACTATAATAATGAAGACCGACGATTACTGATTGAGAAGTGACTACAAATTGGAACAATCCAAGTTCGATGAGAGTTAATTTGTTGTTGTGAGATCTCTGATAATGGCGCTTTAAATTTGATGAGTAAATTGTTTTGAGACTGCAGAGCTCAAAATTCTGTGGTTCAATGCTGTCTTCGTGAATTCTTGAAATGTGGCGCACAGTGAGATATTGTGCACGTGACACATAGATACAATACACGCACTTATAGCTCTTCATTTTCCGCTCATTCACGTCCACCGTCCGATTACAATCGATATTCTCATTTGGCGCCCTTCGTTTCCTATTAAACTTCTCTAGTGATTTCGGCCATTCCAATAAAAAAGATATTCGCAACAACTCAATCAAAAAACGTAATCAGTCAACAACAAATGGACAAAACAACTTTCAATCAAGTTTGCAAAACACAACATATAAGGACCATTGAGTCTGCTATTCAATCTGGAGAAAGATAAACTGAAATAGACTGAAAAACACTGAAATTGACACCCACGGACGAAGCTTGTACTACTACTGCTTCTACTACTACTACACCTCAACTAAATCTGACTCGCACATCGACCTCTAACCTCTTCAACCTCAATCGACCACCACCGATCTCAACCGACGTCTGCCGTCTCCGCCACCGACCTCCGCCAACGACCTCCGCCACCAACCCAACCTCCGCCACCGACCTCCACCGAACACCGCCAATCTGCACCGCTTTCACCCCAATGACGTATATGCACCATTTAGAAGAAGAAGGCTCGTTTCTAGGGGCGGCCATTATAGACACAACATGGATTATCGAAAATTTGATTCTTGACTATGGAATTGCTATGCGCAATTTGCAAAATGTTGCTTGATACTTGCCAGACCTCTCAGTGAAACAGCAGAACGCTAGTGATCCTAGAATGGATGTCTCATCATGCTCAGACATACAGCAGTGTATGACTCATCTTACTCAGATAAACCGCAGTCTCCTTCTCATCATATACAGAAAAACGTCATTGAAAACGTCATCAGTAAATGTTGTGCTGATTCAATGC
>NW_027451568.1:7500-18925 GCF_964194025.1 Convolutriloba macropyga
GTCAGCAAGTTATTAATAATGTCAGATATGATGAATATTTTAAAATGTTAATTGTTGATAGGCGATGGAGTGGAAAATTTTGATTTTGTTAAAAAATCGTATCTTGTAGTCTTTTCAATAGCATTTTTGTGACTTTTTGTTTTGAAAACACAGCAAAAAGCGAACCATAACATATTCGACCCACACTTGAAGCATGGAAAAAACTCTTTCAATCTTGCTTTATTTGTATTGAGAGCCAAAATTCATGAACCTTACCATTCTTCCACATAGTCCCAGCCGTCGCCCTCATAGTAAGTGCTGCTCAGCTTGTTCGCCGTCAACTTCTCAAGCTCAAAACCGTAATGATAGTTACCCCATATCGGAGAAGTGCATTTGTTATGGGTCCTTGCCTTGTATGCTGGAAATGAAAAAGAAAGAGAAATAACTACTTTTCACTGACCATCAGTTCTATCCATCCATATAATTTGGATTTTTCATTGTGATTAACTTCAACTTCCTAAGAATCAATTATGGTCCATGTTCGATTAATGAAAACTATTCATGGCCTTTGTATGGTTAGAGAGAACCTCAGCAAAATAACCAGGAATACGTTAAATCTTTTTGTCTTTTTATTCATTCTTAGAGAATTAGGCACTTAGTCCATGCTTTTTTTACTGAATTTTGTGTATACAAGATAAATTCAACATGACAACTTTTCGTTTCCGTATACAAAACTCAGAAACGACATGGAATACTTGCCTAATTCTCTAGTTTTGAACCCAAGGACAACATTTTTACGTACTACTTTGTTACATACTTTACGTTCTTCTGAATTTTTGTCATTAAAAGACAATTTATTTATAATAATTGGACAAATCATAATAGGCTGCGAAAACAAGTCTTAGACTGTGGGAAAACTAAAAATTTCAAGAGAAAAAGTTATGATTGGGCTATTTTTGTCATATTTCTCAACAAAAAATTGTTTTCTACAAACAAAACGGCGATCACCTAGTGTCTAAACTTTCATATGTATCAAGAATCGTTTAAATTTCAAATTAAGGTAGTAAACAGCTTGCCAAAAATTGCACACAGTTGTCTAAAACTAGCAAAATAGCTGAAAAACCTTCAAATCAGCATAAAGCTCATATTAATTGCCTAAGAAACCTTCAAAGAACCATCTATTTCTGAAGCTCTCTTCGGGCGAAAGAAATGAATTATTTTATCTTCTTTGTTTCAGTAAACAATTGAAAAGATATTGTAGGTTCTTAACATATCTTGACAATGATATCCGGTTTTATATGACAGACCTTTTTTCAAGATATAAAACTGAAAGCATCATTTTTGTCCTCCGATTTTTGGTTCCCTCAAAATGCATCAACTTACACAGTCCATAATGCCACTGCAGAGGTGGAATAAAGGCATCTTGTCTCTTTTTGTTTAGGTTGCAGAGAATGACTTGGGCAAATCTGTTGTGTTCTGTGTACCCCACTTTGTCTCCACTCGGCTCCCACGCCGTCGGAATTGTCTGGTTCAATAGCGGATACTCAATCTCGGCACTCGTGGAGTGGTCCTCCTAACAGAGCAGAATTAGAATTAATTGTACAGATGATCGATCATCAATTTTGTGGCTAAGGTTTTTCTTGCTCCACTTATTAATAAAGTAAAAATTTTCGGTTTCTTGGCTTTGCGTCTATCAGAGCGTGTTTAGTTTTCATGTCTCCTTCATTTTCTGTGCTTCAGTTTTTTTTAAAAAAAAAGTCTTGTTAAAAATGATTATTGGCAATTTAACTTTTTGGAGTTGATAAATTTAAGAAGATAATTTCAAGTAAGTATTCTTTTCAATTGGTTTGAGCTTTCTGCTTTAGATCTCTATTAAAAAAAAGATTGGAGATGAATCTTGTGAAAACTTTGCTAAGGTTGCTGGTTCTGTTTTGTGATTAATTGATTAGAATATTGAAGGATTTTTCGGGTTTTATAGCTTTTCAATAATTAGCTTTGAAATAGAGAAAAGAAAAACACAGTTCATTTTGGTTTAAACCTTGTGCGTCTTCTGAACTTTTTTTTGCTATGTCCGGAGATTAATTTTTGCGGAAGGAATTCCAACACTTTTTCTTTTAGAGAGCATATTGTTTTCTATCAGAAAGCATATTAATTTTATTACACAATGGTTTGCAATCACTGATATATCTGCTTCAGCTTTTTATAAAAATATACATGAACAATTTCTGATCTTCTGATTTTTCTAAATGTTACTGTGACAATAGTTTTGCATTAAGTGCATATTAAATTAAGTATTTATTGTAATTAATTATTGTATTGCTACAAGTTTTATAAACCATATTATTTCTCTTATAAATCACATGTTTTAATTCTCTTGTTGTAAGCAAACATATTCTTTTTAATCTGTGACAACCGATTAAAAAATAGCAATAAGTTAAAAAATTCAGAGATACATTCTTTTTATACCAGTAAAAATTAATTCTCGAAAACAATGCAAAACTTTCTGAAAATCATTTGGATTTTTAGTGACAAAGCGTAATCAGCAAAACAAGAGCAGAATTAAAATAGTTAAAGATTTGTGTGAAACGACAAAGTATCAAAACATTTTTACTTTAAAAATTTTAAAACTGATATAATATTTCAATGTTCTGATAGTATTTTGAAAACGAACCTGATATATTGCAGTGCATACTGGGTCCGCCCTATGATAGAGATGTGGCTGTGGCGATGGAAGGAATTGTGCAACTGTGTGTACGACTGCAACACACATGCAGGCGATGTACAAATCAAGCAGCATTTTTTTCTCAAATTAGAAAATGTCACCGGACAGCAAAGTTGTATATCTGATGAGGTCTGTATCGCAGTTAATGATTTTTGACAAATTTAGAGAGTATATATACTATGAATTTGAGATACGCCAGATGACACGGGAGGTTACTGATCGGATATGTACTTTGTTTCCAATTACAGCCAATTAATGAGGTTTGGTAAAATTAAATTAATTTCGCGTAGCTTTTAATTGATAGCTCGTAGAAAAATAATAAAATTTTAATTTAAGAAAGTTCACTGCTCGCAATATGAAAATATGCTCGAACGATAGCTGACGCCCCCTCGAAACAAAACTTGACTTAAATATATATTTACTGAATTTCTTAAGCGGTTTTGGAAGTAATTTAAGTTGCCAAATTTGTTTGATTGCTGATAATCCGCACTTTTTCCATTTCACTGTTCTAACTGTTTTGGTCTGTCAACGGCGTTAATTGTAAAGATAACATTCATTTTCTCGATTCTATTCAACCTACAGAATCCATTTTCTCCTGATTGAGGAATTTATGTTTTCCTAGTCATTTCAAAGAATTTTGTGAGTATATGGGTTAGATTAAGTCCCGTATCTTTCTTCATCAAATTCCACAAGATCTCGGAAAGTTTTTCCTTGAATAAAATCCAAGTGGTATTTAAATTTTAATGGAAACATCTTTTTTGTGAAATAAATGCGTGTTCTCTAAACTGTTCGCTTTTTCCTCTGCATAACTAGTGTTCAATGTTTCAGCATTGCATTTCAACTGTCAATAAATTGACTGCAGCCCATTATTTGATTTGTAATCCTGTATTTGTGGATTTGTGTGTGCGTGTGTGCGTGTGTGTGTGTGTATGTGTGTGTGTGTTTGTTTGTGTGTGTGTGTGTGTGTGTGTGTGTGTGTGTATGTGTGGTGTGTGTGCGTGTGTGTGTTTGTATTTACAAAAAAACCTCCTTCAACTTCGAAAACGACTTGTATGTTAAACTTATATGGCGATGCATAAACTTCTAATAACTTGTAAGAAACTTGCAAGTTCTTACAAATTAACAATCCACACTCGACCCGGTAATCTTAGAAAGAAGTGCCTAGTGTCAATAGTAGGCTCGTCAAGCGTAGTTTTTTGGTTGGAGAGAGTTTCCAGGGCCGCGGAATTTTGCCAAATTTATTTAAGATCAGCGGTAACTAGCGTTGAACAGTCGGAATATTCAGGGCAGTTTTCCTACATAATTTGCGTTGCATTTAACGTAGATCTTACATATTTTGCGCTGAATTTAGAGTAGATCTTACATATTTTGCGTTGAATTCAGAGTAGATCTTACATATTTTGCGTTGAATATAGCAATGATCTTATATATTTTCCGTTGAATTTAGAGTAGTTCTTACAAATTTTGCATTGATTTCAGCATATTTTGCGTTAATAAATGTAAGTTCAATGCTAAGTTAAACTCATTTTGTAGCAAAATGGCTGTTCGGCCTCACTGCAACATGACTGATGGAGAAACAAGAGAACTATTGCGCTGCTTTCTTTGTTTGCTCACAATCACTGTTTGTTAGTTGTTAGCCCGAATTTATTATTTTGTTTTTTATGTACTTTGTATCATCTTTGGCACAAGATAGCAGAATGAATACCCAGTAACAATCTTTTTTTGTTTGTATCAAATGGTGATTTCAAAGGGACTTCAAATGAATAAGTTAGGTATCCAAATGTAAAAACAGTATGCAAATTAAATTGATGAAATGTCAGCTAGTTTTGTTCAGTTTTTCTTTAATGTTCCGACCCATCTTGAGGGCGAGTAACTATATACTCGAATGGGTTTTCTTTTGTTCCGACAATTTTGACCGACCGAGATACTCACTGTAGAGAGTTGTGAGTGTTATCATTAAAATGCCCGTTTTGCGTGGAATATGGAATCAAAATCTTTTTCGAATTTCGTTTGCTAGTTCTATTTCCACTTCCACTGAAAGTAGTCTGGAATTAAATGTTTGCCGATTTTTGCTAGCTTTAGTATGTGATTATCAAAAACGCAGCATCTGTTTTTGATCTTATAACTAACAAATTAATTACATCTATAACATTCGCAAAAAATGCGAGTTTTTAATGGACTAAAAGCAACAGCAGGGCCTGTTTTGGTCCAATCTTGGACTGTTACAAACCAAAAATAGTTCGGATTTTTATCAGTCGCTCTTTTTTTAAAAAAAAATTTAGAACTTTCGTCAGTTCTTTGAAAAAAGAACAATTCAAATCAAAATCAAAGCTCACTACTGTTGATAGGTCCAACTGGCTTTCTAAGCGGTTCCAATTTAATGTATCTGGTTTCTTCACTCGAAATATTATGGCCGTTTTGACTTTCAAAAAAATTTTTTTTGTTAAATAAACAATGGTTTATTGAAATCTGCCACTATTTTTTTCTTGATTTGCTCAACTTTTAGCTTAGTATCGGCAATGAGAGATTCCTTGGTCTTCTTAATTTTTCGAACAAATTAAAATGTACTCTTTTTTGCGGATTTGAGCTTTAGGTTATGGTTTTCTGGCTTTGATACTACTAGATTTCACAATTTTTATGATTTCCGGCATTGGCCCATTTTTCACGTTCTTAACGTATTGTCACATTATCACAATATTGACAGTTGACATGTTACATTATTGTTGTTCAACATTAAAAAAAACTAAACACATAAAGGTATTTAAGGCATAGATTTTTTTTTAACGGCTTCGACACCCCTATCGCGATGAATTTGATTGATTTTTTTTATTTTGTCTTCAAATGTTGTTTTTACTTTGTCTTCTTAGTCGTATGAATTTTCCTGGATAATGAAAGATCATAGTGGTTTTTAAGGAGAATTAAAGGATCTTATATTCTGATTTGATTAGATAGCTTATGGCCTTCATGACTTTGAAAATAGCAGCTTTCAAAAAGACATTTTTCCACTTTGCATCGCTTTTTTAGTCTTTTTGTTACTTAGTCTTGTTAAATACAGGTCACATATAAAATCACTTTAGAAGAAATGTATACTTGTACAAAATTTAATTTTTTAAACAATTTTTTGTGAGTTTACTGTCTTGGACACAGGTATTTTGCAAAAAAAGGAAGATAATTTTCGATTTTTGTCTATATTTGACGTTCTTTTTGTAGACTTAAGACATATTTTGAACTATAACAGGTCTCAAGTCTTTTTTGACGAATAAACGAACCTAATTTTCAAATTAGTGGCTAATGACTTTTGTGACTTTGAAAAAAATGTTTTCGGAAAATACAAAAGTATTAATTTTTTGTCTGCTTGTTGCCTATTCTCATTATGAGAGGTCACATACCACGTTTTTGGTTTTCAAGTAAAGCTCAGTTAAACATATTTTGAGAGGAAAAATATGGCTTGATGGCTTCCACAGCGCTTTCTCGCAAGCTTTAATAGAACTTTTTTTATTCTTTTTTTTTCTAATTGTTACTATTATGGAGTGGTCCCACATCTTTTCTAGTGAAGTACATGTTATTTTGTTTTTCAGTTTTATCTGACGCTATTTTAACCTCGATCATAAGTATTCTTTTTTAAAAAAATGGACAAAAATTTTTGGATGTAATTAATGTCTGTTTTTATTATTGTTTGATTATGTTGTTCGTCTTGACTTGCTTTGTTAATAATGGCTGATCTCATCAATTTAATGCGGCGTTTTTTTACTTCACTGAGTTATTTGCATTGAAGGCAATCTTTTGTTCAAACTCATTTTCTTGAAAAAAAACTTCAGTTTTTGGTGGTTTTTCAATCTGTTCCTCATGTGGCGGACATTTTTGCCAAAGATGCAGATGAGCGGGGTGGAAACTTTATGTGCCAACGCACATTACCGAGCCTTCTTGAACTCTTTTCTAATAAAACTTAAATTTCAAAATCATCTTTGCAAGGAACTTTAACCTTTCACTTGATTTCTTTTAAAATTTTTCCAATCAACTAATTTTCTCAGTTTCTCCTCTCGAGATCAAAGCAAAAACCAAACGATATCGATATGGGCTTTTTTAACAAAACTTGCTGATAGTGTTTTTCTGCTGATAGTGTTTACCCAGGTTGACCAGACTTGGAAAACTTACTAAGGCCTTACTACGGCACCGTATAAGTCTTAGAAAAAAAACCATACTAAGTCTTGTCACGTTTCCTACGGCACCGTACTTAAATCATTCTTGTAAAAAGTATAAACTATCACATTGTAGGTCTGCAAGACGGCTCTTGCTGTTGTGAATGCCCAAAAGTAACTGACTTTTCAAATGAGCCAAAATTTGAACATAAAATTTATTTTTTCTGAAACCAGAACAGATTTAATTGAACCGACCGCAAACCAAACACATTAATTTTTCTTTTCTTTCCTATAAACTGTGGGCCTGTTTCTAGGTATTTATTCACCAGCTATGTAAGAGGTACTGACGGTTTCATATTAAAAGTAGTGCTATTTTTATTTGGTTCACTTAAAACCGCAAAATTTTTATTTTTCCGAACTTGATTTTACAGCTAACCTCTTTTTGAAACATAATACGTAAGCTTTGGCCTTGTTTGGAAATTAAAAATTCAACTTAGACGTTTTTGGTGGATATTTGGAGTTGAATGTTTTTCTGGTTGATCAATGACATGAACTGCAGAAAATATCATTAGACTTCCAAAGTTTTGCATCGCCTCACGAGGGGCGTAAAAGGTTTTTGCTATTTCGAACTGTTTCAAGGTAAAATTTTTGACCGATAGATGTACCTGCAGAGCAAATTAATTTTTGAACAAAATACCTTGGAAAATTACAAAACTTGGTGCGGTCCTATACGGCGGCGTACTGTGTTTTTAAATTTTTCATAGATGTGAAAAGTGCCAAAATTTAGTGAAAAAATGACTTGTATGGGATAATCGTTGTTTTTAAATTCAATTTTAGGAAGGTAGACTTTAGAAATTGACAATTACATCAATTGGATACGGTGCCGTAGAAAACTTATTACGGCCTTATACGGTGCCGTTCAAAGTTTTGCAAGTTTTCTAAGGCAGCGTATAAGTCTTAGTGAGTTTTCAAAGTTTCGACTAAGGTGGTCAACCTGGGTATGGTCGCCACGTCACAATGAAACTTATTGGACAATAACTGGGCCAAGTTTTCTGATTAATAAAGTCCTCACAGAAACGATAAACTATCTTTAGAGCCAAATATTGTCAAACGCAATTGGGCTAATAAATCCAGATATCGAGATAACCAAGAAGGGCGCTTCAATGTTGTTCTACATCAGCAAAGTTTTACCATCAACCACAACTAGCTCATGTCATTGCTCTCGTTGATTTTTTCATTATGCTTGACAACTACACCATAGCTGCATCTCAATATTTGCAATTCAACTGTCCCACCTTTCAAGTGGAAACTAAAAATTCGACTCCATTCCCTAAAAGGTAATTGTTTTCATTCCCATTCTCAGTTGTGAGTTCTAATTAAAATAATAAGACGGTTACACCTCATGTAGGCAACTCTGAGTTGATAAATTTTAATTTCTTTGTTGAACAATTCAAGAGTTCTATGTTCTTCGATGAAAAAATTGCATTCGAGTTTTTACAGCTCAAATAAATTGTTTTGTTTTTACACAAAATTGGTCTCTCGGACGGTACTGTCACGTTTTTCAGTCGACAAGTTACTTTTCGTCAATCTCGGACCCTATCTGTTTTTTTTTCGAACATTGAGTTTGAGGTCTGGAGCATCGAAAATATAGAAAAGATGTGATTCATTTGAATCGCTTTTATCATTGCAATTCTCCACCAACAGAACTTTTTTCTGCTCTACACGAATATTTTTCTTCATATAATTTGCTCTAGAAATGTGATTGAACTTTAGGAGAAAAAAGAATCCAAACTTCTGAAATTGTTTTTAAAAATGTGCTGAATTATCTTTGCAGTTCAATGTAAGTATATACCCGGACCTTGGTCGCAGTTAATTTCATTGCTGTATCATTGATTTTCAATTGTAACCATTACGGTACCAGACAAATAGCATTATAAATACTTTTGCCAGTCTGCTCAGACTCCATTAACAAACATCCCAGTCTGTCCCTCTTCTTCACAGCCTCATGTACTCTCTTGGTTGACACTGCACAAAATGTTTCACATTTCTCTCATCATTAGATTGTACATACAAAGAACATAGCAATTTTTGGAAACTTCGAATAACTTGATCACATGCATGAATATTTGAAGATAGTGATACCCTCAAAAGCTATTCTAGCTCCAACTATACCATATATTGGTTAATTTACATTTTTGAGGTGGAATTGGTTGCAGTGCTCGATGACGGAGGTCGGTGGCGGAGGTCGGTGGAGGTTGGAGTCGTAGGTCGATGAAGGTCGGTGGCGGAAGTCGGTTTCTTTAGTCTTCCTTAGTTGTTTGTTTTAGAATGTTTTCTGCCTTCGTATTTGTTATTTCAAAGAATTTGAATGACTCCTGGTTCTTTTATATCCACTCGAACTTATTTCTATTGCCGCCAGCTGGATTTTCCCTTAACGAAACGGATGATAAATTACATGTTCGAGAGTCTGCCATCACTTTGACAGGAGTTCTAGGTCATCATCCATCATCATTCACCTCCTTCAAAGAGGAGTGCGATAAACGGGAACAACCTCCAGGTTCAGAACTCCAGATTTGACCTCCAGATTCGATCTTCAACTCCTGAGCCTCAGAAGGATGGTAAAGTTAGAATAAATGGTTACAAGAATCACAATCTGCACCACCCGAAAGAGCTTCAAACTCAATTTGAAACAAAATTGGGGCAGAACATTAAAACTAAATGATTCAATTCAAATTGTTCCCTTAAATTTATTACAAAATGTTTTATTAAAAGCGTTTTTATTTCATGAGAGCATGAACTCATATTTCAACAAAAGTTCATTTTCACAATTAGATGATTACAGAGAGTTAGATAGAGAGAGAGAGAGAGATAAAGAGAGAGAGAGAGAGGGAGAGAGAGAGAGAAAGAGATAGACACACACACACACACACACACACACACACACACACACACAGAGAGAGAGAGAGAGAGAGAGAGAGAGAGAGCAGTTAATTGTCAACTCATCTAAGTAAAAACGGGTAATTATCTCCAAAAGAACAGGAAAAAAGCCCCTGAACATAACGCAAACATTCTATAACTAACTCTTCACATATGAGAGGCTGCACGCAATTAATCATGTGCAGATGAAAACCAGTGCATGAATTAAGCGCATAGGATGACTCATAAAGATAAAATTCTGTCTACAAATTAAAAAAGGTGACATGAACAGAGTACTGGGACGGAGAAGAAAACAGAATGATTATTGGGTAGGTTTATCGCTTCAATTAACCAAATGCATACTATATCGATAGAATGAAAGAATATTGATCGATGAAAAGTATCATAAAGGAGTCAAGGGCTTAATGGAGTTAGAGCTTGATTTTGAAGCATTGATTCAATATAAAGCTTTTAGTCCCTGAATATGAAGTTATACTTTTCAATTTTCTTTGTTTTATATTTTTAAGAGTTTCGCTCAGTTTGGTAATGAAAATCAAAACATTTCTACTCACATCGATGATTGAAAAAGCTTTATAATTTTTTCTGGCAAAGTAAAAGTCGCAAAAACTTTGAGTTTTGCCAGCTAGTTTATGCTTGAAACAAAAAATAATTAGCGGATGATGGGAAATCTCTTCCGCCCTTTCTTCTTCGAAAAATACTATTTGAATCCTTGAAAGTGCATTGTTCTATAATAATAATAATAATAACAATAATAATAATAATAATAATAATAATAATAATAATAATAATAATAATAATAATAATAATAATAATAATAATAATAATAATAATAATAATAATATTAATAATAATAATAATAGTAATAATAATAATAATAATAATAATAATAATGATAATATTAGAAATAAAAATCATAATAATAATAATAATAATAACAATAATAATATTAATAATAATAATAATAATGATAATGTTAAAAATAATAAAAAATAATGATAATAAAAATAAAAATAAAAATAATAATAATGATAATAACAATAATAATAATAATAACACTAATAATAATATTAATAACAAATTGTTTTCAAGTAAGCTAGCTTTGCTGTACAAATGAAGGCAGCGCAGAACTGTCTTTTACTTAAAAGGTCATCAAAAGGCCCGGTGGTCCTCGTCAAGTGATGCCAGTAGCAGTATTAAGAAAATTTAAAAAGACAGAAGCGTCAGATGCTTATGATGCATGGGATTAGAATTGATCAGCTTAATTTAGTAGCGAAACTAGTTGTTGGTTATTGCTTAGGTATTTTTCTCTAAAATTATAATGATAACGTTTCAATTCTTTTTTGCACAAGGTTTGTACTTCTGAAATGAAATTGGGGTTAAATTTCAAGATAAAATGCAAAATTTTTGTTGTTCTTCGTCCTAGTCGCTTAGATTTACGTCCATTTGCCGCTCTTGTACTTTTTAACAGACTGGATGATATTTATTTTGACATAAAAGACTCAATTTCTTTCCTTTTTATAAAAAACACTAGGCGGTATGTTTCCGATCTAAATTTCGCTGTTCTTTTTTCAAACAGTTTAAACATGTGCAAATCTTTGATCGAATAGATTTTACACTTTTCTCGATTCCCTTTTTCCTTTTTTGAAGA